>NW_011967127.1:78135-105012 GCF_000949405.1 Vollenhovia emeryi
TTTTTAAAACGAGTATCCTCTTAATTGCTAGAGGAATCTTTTTGTGGCAGTTGCAACGCGCGATCCGGCACAAATTGGCAATCCGGCACTACGCGACACGCGCGCGGGCGCCAGCTTCTGAGTATTCACCAACCGCCGCTAGGCCGCGTATGGTGATGGTCAAAAACTCGGATCAGAATTGATCAGAATTCACTCTCGCGGGCCTCCTTTTATACCCTACGAGACTAAATTTTGCTTCCGAGTTTTTGGCCGCCACCATGCGCGGCCTAGCGGCGGTCGGTGAACTACTCAGAAGCTGGCGCACGTGCTGCGACTCGCGTGATTTCTTTTAGTTGAATCTATTACGCAGATGTTGTCTAATTATCCAAATAATGAATTCAATGTACTTATTGTCAGTTTGATTTGACCCTCCAAACACAGGTAAAGTTACTATAATTCTGGTAGTTCAAACAACATTATACATTGTACATATAACTATGTTTGAGTTCAGTTAACCTTTTACTGTTGACTAAATTTTAGAGTACAAATAACTACGTCACATTGTAGAACTAATTCGAATTTTAGTCAATTTGACTCGATACCAGTTTGTGCAACTAAATTTGCGCAACTCCGACACTTGGTTGTCTTTACCCGATTATTTTTTTCAGTGTAGGAAATGTATTATAATACATGAAATACCGCGTATTCAAATGTCACACATAATTTACGCATTGTTCAGTCAACACTAGGTATTTTCTCCTTTGTAATACATGTACATACTAAAAGTTTCTTTCTCTGTATTGCGGTTTGTACATTTGAAATTTGTTTCCAGATTGTACTTGAAAAGAACCCGACAAAGAGGTCGAAACGTTGTGACTTAAATAAAGATAACTTTTTGCCAGTCTGGTTGACTTTTAAAAAATTTTCCCTTTGCTTATCACTGGCGACTATAAGTTAATAAGAATTTTTTTCCTCTCTTTCGAAACAATTATTCATCAAATTCTCTCCAAGATATTCGAGTTTATCTGTTGCGGGATTTAATGGGAAAGTGCATTGTACATAAATTATATATTAAAGTTTGATTGAGAACATCGGAACGCGACATCGGGGCGGGTAATGAGTTTATCTCCAGCTTTTCGATCGTCCTGGTACCGGGAATCAGACCGGGCAGTCGCTATTTGTCTTCGGTTAAAGATGAAGAAGCTGTCATTATGTGCTCACATTTTTACTCCCGTAAAAGCACTCGAGCAATCTCGGCGTTTCTCAATGACGACAGGGAGAACTCTCGAGGACCCTGAGAGGTTTTGAAATCGCTGCCGAAAAGATGCCGCCGTATTTGTTGCAAACATTCGCCCTCTTTTTTGCAGAAACCTTCCACGGCAAACACTTTGTCCGCCTACATTCGCGAGCGACTTTACGACGATTCCCTATCGCTGGTTTTTATGACAACTTCACTTTGTGTGAAACATGTTTTAATTTTTTTTTTACGTATCAACGGTAGCGATTATTTCTCGATGGAACAATTGAGTGTCTCGTATAAACTCGACATTATTTAAGTTTACAAGAGGTTAAACCGCCCGCGTTCAGCTGACCAAGGTACACAAAGCCTACGCAAATAAGTTCGAAGTTCTAAAATATAATGATCTACATTACACACTTGTACAATTCGAATTTTTCTCTTCACCATTTCGTCAAGTTTGTAAGCTAAAAATACTTTAATAACTTTAAGAAACGTCGTTTCGTTATAACAAGAATATTATAGTCGTCAGTAATTGATTAAAAACAGGAAGAAAGCTTGTTTGACGACGGCTAAGATGGTAATTTAACCATATTTTAAATATGATTAAACCATATATTAAAATGATCCATATTTGAATTTACTCCAAATTGTTCCAAATGATTTTGTTATTCTCGCGAGGTCCAAAAGTGCGCAACGACAGAAGCGCGCGACGTCGAGGAACGCGGACGACGATTTCGCCGCCGCGTATGATCGCGTCCCGCCGATATCGCGCGCAGGATCGGCGATGCGTCGCCACGATAAGGGACGCGCTCCGTTTTCGCGGGCCCGCTTTTTGCGGACGCGCGAACATTAAAAATCGGCGGCGAGCGGCGAAAAAGCGACGCGCCTCTCGACGCATCCGAGCGGTAACAGCTGTTGGAGGCAGCTGCCACGTGGCCGGCACGCACCGTCTATGATCGCGGAAATCCTCCGCTATTTACGATCGATACCGTCCGTCATCGTCGCATGCGGAGGGAATACCTTTCGCTCGCGCGCTTTAAATTGGAGGAACCTCGGCAAGACTGTAGACGAGTGACCAAACACCTTGCTTCTCACTCAATCTGCTTTCACGGAGATTGGACAAAGACTAAATTTTATGCCAAGCGTGTCCCGAAGGAAGGCACGAAAGGCGACAAACCGGACTCGGCGTTAATTAGAGCGTTTCGCGTCACGGGATTTCGAAGCGCGGCGGGCAACGTTTACGAGCGATTAGTGTATCGTAAAGTGTTATCAGCCTGGACGATCGTCGGACCGTCCAAAGTATTGCTTCAACAAATCACGGATTTGCGGATCACTCGGCGCGTTGCGAAATCGATCGTTTCGAACGTCGAACCGAACGTCGCGCGGCGTGCATTTTACATAACGCGCACGCAAACGCACTCGCGCACGTTGGCACGCAAGTGCAACCTGTGTATCGCAACGTACTTGCGTGCGTCCGAAGGAACGACGATCCGATTTGCTGTTCGGCGAACAAATCCAGATCATAAATATTCATGAGTCCACGCAGCTGTGGCACACGGCTTTATTAGCGGGCCGCGGAGTCGCGCGATGCTAATTTCACGCGCGCGCACGCGTGTACTCCGCCGCGCCAAGCAAGGAGGATTAATGCTCGTGCGCGAGGTACAGAGGAGCGCAAGATAACGCGTCGCATAACCGCGCGCATCGCCGTAGCACATCCGGGTGCCAGCAGGTGGAACCACGAAATCGCCCGACGAAACCAAGATACCTAATTTCTACGGCGGTCGCCTTATCGCGGACAGGATGCGGCTCCCGACGCGTTAAGTATGCAATTTCGACCCGCTATCGCCGCTGGCATTAATTATTGTCTCGTGGCCGCGACACTGACAAGACGAAACAAGCCTTGATAGATATGCTCGGGAGTTCAATGTTTATCGAAGATATTAATCGTCCCGCGATGTAACGCGAGGCATCGCCACGTTGCATCGCTGAATCCATATTTTAATATCTCCCATCGCTTACGCGGCGTGTCCTACCAGCTGTATCTCGTGTCTACATCGATACCGATTGCGATGTAAGCGGTGACTAACGACTCTCGAGCATAACGTACGCGGCGAAACAAGTTGATGTACAAGCAATCAATAAAACCTGCTTTATTTTATTCCTCTGGCGGTTGGGAAAGTAATCGCTTTCGTGCTGCGCTCGATCGACGTGTTTTCTGCGGAGTCGGACGATATGTCATAATATCGCGAATGTTCCGCTTCAAAGGAACAAAAGCCGCATCGATCCCGCTAAATTTTTGGAGGAGCGCGAGTACAATAGAGACTCCCCCCCTCTCCCTGCCTCTCTGAATCTGCCGGGGAGAGGGAGAGTACGGACTATGTTCATCTGTACTTCTCTCTCGTATTTTTACATCGGTATTTTCTCCCTATATTTCACTGGCTGGAATTAAACTCTCGCGTATGTACTTTGGCAATCGAGAAATAACTTAATATCATATCATCAAATACTGCTTCGCGGATTATTGCATTACTTACACACGGACTTAATTTTATCCTACATCCGGCATACGTAGAGGAATAAAATAAACAAAATAAAAACTTGCAATTTATATTCCAATTAAATTTTGAATTCCACTCACAGGATTCGTAATTAGGCTAGAATTAATTCGTCGCGATTGATCTTCGATGTTGGTAAACGTAACTTGTGTCGCTACTTAAATTCACCCCAGAAAGAATCAACGTTGAATTCGTCGCGGAGTGCACCGCTGAAATTCCATCGGCACGTTATGCAACAGCCAGGCGCACCCTCTTCGTTTTCCCGATTGGGGACGACGGTCTGGCGTCGTCGACAATAGGCATCGAGGAAGTCGAAGCCGGGTAGACGGCGGAGGCGGCAGATACCGAGAGGGAAAGTAGACGGCGGAGAGAGGCGACAGAGGAAGGGAGAAGGATAGAGAAACAGGGGGAGAAAGACTGCATAACGTGGAAAGGCAGTGTCGCTCCTGAGCCCAATTAGCAATTTAAGGCAATAAGCGAGCGCACTCCCTCGCTTACATTCCCGCTGGCATCGGGCGACGTTATTTCCAGAAGGGAGAGACCGGTGGCTTCTCCGCGCGCATAAACATCGCGCGGAATAACGCGAGCTGCATACATTCGAGATGAGATCGCGCATCCTTCCGCCCCTTTCTTTCCGTTCCTCTCTTTCTTTGTCCTCCTGTCGACGGCGTTCTTTGTTCCTGCCGCCGAATATCTCGCGGCCGCGTCCTCTCGAAATCTAAATTACGCTGCGGAAACCGCGATCGGGCTCGTCCCAGGGGGAAAAATATATGGAAAATGCTATTTTTCTCTCTTCACTTTTCAGATTTTCCCCCCAGGTTTTAATAAGATTAATTATTACTATGTCATTTCTTGGATCATGTATCTATACACGGGGAAAAAATGCTGTTGAATCAAGCAAAATGAAGTGGCTTGAATTAAACGTTAATGTCACGGGCTGCCACGAACATAAATAATTCGCTCAATTGTATTTGCTATGGATTTTAAGCATTGAACTAAAGATCAAGATTATTAAGACAATCTAATGTTTTTCATTTATTAATACTGATGTTGTTTCAACAACTTTATTTAGATTACACTGATCGTGTTGGTACATAATTCTTTTTTCCGCGTATGTGTCACTTTAAGTATGTGTCACTTTCGTATATTTTTCATTTTACTTTTTATATTTAATTAATCTAATTGCTTATGGGGACTTTACGACATCAATTAAACCGTATACTATAATTAATTAAGGCACAAATATACTTGCATTAATATTCGTCGCGAATTTTCTGTTTTTCGATACATTCTGGATAATTGCAACGTAATACGCTGTTTGTATTTCACCGAGGGGGAAATCGCTGACCAAAATCTTGTACACCTATGCCCACTAATGCCCAGTGGGCATTACTTTATCTTATTACTTTATTTTATCTTATTTATCTTGTTTTCTCTCATTTTATCTTTATAATGCCCCAGCAAGGCCAAATGCTCAGACTAATGTCCAAAAAATGCCTAGTAATACCCAGTAATGCCGCAAATCTGTACACCACAACGCCCTCAGCGGTTTCCCCCTCGTATTTCACTTTATGTACACTGAATAATGATTTATTCAGCATGCTGCATTTATATATTTTATCCGTTTTAATGCCGCTTATTTAAATGTTCACGCGCGGTGCGCAGGTAGAAAATCGTGCAATTACCGAAAAAGGCCTAGTACCTTTGAGCGCTGCGGATTCGGCGGATGCGGACAAACGCAAAGTGCATGCATTCTTAACTATCGCCGGAACGAGGGAGAAGCGTCGGCACAGACGACGAGGGCGATAAATAAGGGAGGAGGGCGAGTTTACGGACAGCTCCGCGCCACGAGAAGGGATCTTCCTTCCTTTCCCCGAGATTTGCGAATTATGCATCATGCCGAAGGGAATACACTCGAATTGACGTGAGCACGGCGAGGAGGACGGCCGACATTGCGACAGAGGGCTGGAATTTCGCTGGAACAACGCAGCTCGAATACATTCTTTTATGCCATTCGAGCATCGATGATTTTTTGTTAATTTTTGTTCATTCTACAAAATGCCACTCGTATTTGAAATAATGCAATTATGCCTATAATTGATATCGGAATAAAGTGTTAAAAAAGAGATATACAAAAAAAAAGTATGACGCTAAGCGCGAACTCTTTTCCTGACGAAGGTCCCACTGTTTTCCGCTACATTAATAACCTTCTGTTCCGCGAGAAAATTGCGGTTGAACTTGTGGCGCCAGAACGCGGGATTTTACGACGATACGTGGTGCCAGGATCATTCTTTTTTATTGCCTAGAGATGGAACAATGGTCGTTTTCGAGCTGAGCCGAGTTTTTGTGATTACCGAGGAGAAATTTCGCGTCCGGCTTATCGGACATTGCCACCGCGACTCTTGGGAGGTCCGTTGACTTGCTGCCGGTGTTTCGTCGTTCAGGCACGTGTTACGGGAACGTCTCGGGTGGTCGCCCGCCACGCATTGATTTCACTATGCGAATCGTCTCGACACCGGACACGCTTCGTGTCATGTAACGATGAGAAAAAGGAGAATTGAAAGAAAAGCGTTGATAAGAATCTTGCGAGCTTACAAATGTTTCACCTGCAAAGGTGGGGGGACTGACAATGAGCCGAGGCTCTTCGCACCTCTTGTTGTTTCTATTCATCTTTCGCGGCAGGTGGACTAACCGAAAATTAGAAAATTTAATATTTCATAATCAATGGTTTGTTGTAATTAATTTTTAAACTTTGTAAGATGAAGAAAATAGTATAATAATAAGAAATGTTATATGCGAATCTCTTCTAACGAATATAATATTCCAGTACAAATTGTGACAGACGTAGCGTGACGGAGGATTATAACGCACGTTGACTTGAAAAATCCACAATCCCGGGGATTAGCGTGACACTCGAGTCCGACTCGATTCCCGCGCTAAAGAAACACGCGCACTCGAGTTCCCTTGGAGGATTTACGAGGGGCGAGCCCGGAAGAGGAGCGATCCTCGCGAAGGTGCCGCGAAGGAGAAGGGAATAAGGATCGATGGTGCTTGCAGCAGCAGTAGCAATAGCGGCGCAAGGTGGGTAAAATAAGGGGTTCGACGACGGAGGAGGATAAAGAGATGAGAGGACAGGAACGTGGAGGAGGAGGGTCGGTCGAAGCCAGTGGTAAATGGCACGTTGCCGGGCCGCGAGAGGGTGAGACCCGCGAGGAGGTGGATAACCTTGACCCGGGGGATGAACGACCCTCTACCCCTGGGCGCGCGTGGCGTACCTCTCTCTCGTCGCCCTTCACCCCCTTCTGCGACCCTCCCTCCCACCCCCTGTTCCAGTCGCCGCGGCGACGACTCCGCCGGGATCCGTTCCTCTCTCTCTGTCTCCCTCTCCCGTTCCACCCCTTTCCACTCCCTCTTCGCCGGGCTCGCCACCCACTCCGTTCCTCGCCCTTTGACCATCGTCATCCCTTTGCCGTCCTCCTTCACCTTCTCTTCCTCCTCCGCTCGAAGCAGCGCCCTTTCTCTTTCGGATTCTCATCGCCGCTCACCCTCCCTCCCGAGCTTCCACTCTCGACGCACTCTCGCTCTCCACGCAAACTTATCACGGGGAGGGTGACCCTGGGCTGCCAGCCCTCTCGCTCGCTCGCGCCCTTTCGCGACTCTTTCCTCCCTCGTTCAATAGGGCGGCCGGGATGATAGCGAGAGCGAAATTTCAAGGCCAGTGTACGAGCCCGGGGATCGAGCGTGCTGGATTCGTTATCCCGGCCGGGTCGCGTTCTGATCTTTTTTCCCTTCCCCGAGCCGCGTGTGTTGGCTCCCGTTTCTCATAAAAATTTTACATTTCATACATTTCAACTTTCGCTTTTCTCGGTTTACTTCCAATCGACCGATCGGATGTTCACAGAAAGTCATTTTCCGAGTTGTTTTGCACACGTCTCACGATACTTATGCGACATAAACGGGCAATATTATATAAATTGGATTTTTTTTTATTGTAGAAATCTAGAAATCTCTATTTATAACGAAATGCTAATACAAAAAATTAATAAACCGCCACAATGAAATTATAATTCTGACAGTTTAATCTTCCCGATAGATACAAGTTTCATGATAACTATGCATGCGAGGCACGAATACTTTTTTGGAATGCCATGCTAAAAGTAGATAAAACGAGGCCTGGTTTTTCTATATCTTTTAAAAGCCGCCCGATCGATAGTAGCGATATTTGTGTCGCGTTTGACACAATTATGACAAAAACCCCACGGTCTCTAACTGAATCGGTCTCGTAATCTGCGAGGACAATCGCGCCAGAATGAATACGCAGCCAGAATTGTCATGTAATATGCATAGAATTTCCCTTGTTCCAATTTCGAACCGCAGAACTAATTTAGAAATCGATTTCTGCCAGTATTGAACTCGATAGAGCATTTCGTCGCCGAGGACGACCGCGAGGACCTTTGTCCTCGGACGGACGCCCTAACATTTGCCTAGCGGTGCGCTAGACAGCCTCGCACGCGCTTAGAAACTCGCCGCTCGAAATTCGCGATCGTCCTGGTCGGCTGGCCAGCAGGGTTATATCCTGGAGAAGCGAGCACGCGTGCGACAGGTGGGAAGCGGCGGCGTCGGCGGCGGCGGTCCTAGGACGCGGCTAGTCGAAAACTCAGCCGAGACGTCTCGCGATCGATTAACGAATTCGCGTCCCGCTTCTACGCTCACTCCCGAAATAGAGTCCTTCGCAGCTGGCGGTCTCGCATCGCTCGCCATAACGAGCGAGCACGCGGAAAGGGCCAGCGAGGTCGAAGGGCGCGAGGACTCGGAAATGACGAAGAGAAAAAATGGTTTATGCACGGATGGTGTCTGTGCCCGACCTCCGTGAAGCTGGCATTCCATTTCCAGAATTTTGACGTAACTAATGGAGTTTTAATGAGGTTAATTTTATTTCTATGTGTGCGTGTTATTTCACGCATTTGAAAATGTAAGGTCGACGATATATCTGGTATCTTTTAGGACACTGAATTCTATTTAAATCCGGGATAATTAAATAGGCGCGGAATAGTTATTCAGGTGAGAATTTTGTCGAATTCCTAACAATTTATTTTTAAAGGCGCCTTTGTTTCAATTGTATTATTTCTGGATATTGAACGTGATTAAATAAAATTATCTGTACCATAATTGCTATTAGCTATTCAGTTACCTGATGTTGTCTCATTATACAGATTGTGATCATCGAAGCATGCTTACCTGTAACAGAAAAGAATACAAATCATAAGTTTCTCTAGATAGCGATTATAACATTGAATTTATAAATAATAATGTGAGGTAAATTTGAGAGAGAAGAATGAAATGTTACTTGTACCTGTAATTATTTGGATTATTTCTAGGGTATTCCGTAATTCATATTTGCGAGGTAATACACGTAACGGTTATATAACGTCAGAACTTCTAAATAATAAACATATCAAACCATTGTTTAATTTGACAGATGCAAACCTACTATTAAGCTAAATTTGTTATTTACCATTTGACATTTCGATTTAATATCTCTTTCGGTATAATGTAACATCTGAATTATTGTTCGACATTAACGTTTTATTATTTGCATTCAAATGAAAATATTACGCAATAAACATCAAACATGAACTTAACGTTAGTTTTCACAATTTTGGATCTTAAAAGAATCACAGTTGACTGAAAGAATTAATCTTTCGAACGAAGATTTCAAGAAATAGAAAAAATAATAACTTGTATCTAAAAATATGCAATTATAAAATTAAGTTTTCCTTGCAGTTGTACATCGTAATTTATCAATTTATCGTGCAATATTTATAACTAAATAAAATAAATAAAACGCAATTAAGGGCAGAAATTAAAAATGTTCACAATCGAATGCAAAGACGATTAAAATCATAACTTGAAAATTTGAATCTGATCTGTTGTCGCAGCATTTTTACATACAGAGACGTAGACTATACGAGGAGCATACACTGAAAGACCCATTTTGTTGAATGAAATAAAATTTAGTTGACTCAACTGAATTTCTTGTTCGGATATGAGCAAAGAAATCTTTCAGTTGATACAACAAAAAATTTGGTTATATCAACACACAAATTTGGTTGAGTGAACATACGCAGAATCCTTTTATAATATTGAGCTAAACGATTTATAGTTGACGCAACAAACACAATTATTTAGGACGTGATGAGATGGACGAATTTGTGATCTCATGGAAACAAAGTAGTTGTAACATTTAACTTCTTTTGAGCAACATATTTTTCGTTTTATACAACCAAATTACATGTTCAGTTAACAAAATAATTCAATAAAATTATTTCGTTTCATTCAACAAAATGGGTCTCTCACCGTACGCATAGATGCAAAATTAAAAGTCGACATTATCACAACTGACACGATTGTGAGCAACCTTTTTTCGTCAATCGAACATGGGCTCCGCTTTCCGGAATACGCGTGGCGTATCGTCTTCGGCCTCATCGCGCTTTAAGATGCGCCGGTTCGGAGGCACGCGCGTGCATTGGCCGTCATGAATCCGCCAGGGTGGTTCGCCGGGGAAACGACCGAACGAACGCGGATCGATTCGGCGAGACTCCGAAAGTTCTCCTACCGCGTAAAGTGATTACACACACCGATTCGCGCCTACGAAAATTGACGGCGCGCGCGCTGATAACGAAGATGGGCCCGTCATTTCGCGTGCCATTCCGCGTCCGTCTGGCTTTCGCGGCTATTTTCGGGAACGATCCGACCGCCACCGCTATCACCTGCGATCGATCAGGCAATCCGCCCCCTACTGCCGGGCTTATTAATCGGTTTCGAAAATTATGTTAAATACGACTGGATAGGCGAGTTCGTTCTTAACTTGACTGAAGTTGTTCTTTTCGTTCCTCGAGATACTGTTGTTTGTTTGCAAATTGTTGCGGTAACAACTTGAAGTAATTTCATTGCACACAGTCTTGAGTATCTACTTAAATATGCTATGCAATCTAACACATATATAATATTCACGGGAAATTATTGTACCTAGAAAATTATAAGACAAATGAAAATATGACACGCATGAATACCAGTGATGAGAAAAGTGGTGTGTTTGTTTTGACCCGCAAAGAGCGTATCAGAGGGTTAATTTGCACATGTCCAGAATTAAAAAGGGGTGGACATTCGCCGATAATCGATATACAGTCTAGTCGAAACTGACCGGGTCACGGGTTTCGAGGTCACAAAACGTCTTTTCTTCGCCAATTAATCGAAAATGAACGAAGTCAATTAAGATCTGAAATATCTTCGAAGAATTGATCTTGTAATCGATTTCCCAATACAATAAACGGTGTAAATGGAATTTTCGCTTGCTGAACAAAGTTCCGTTTGAAGTTAACTTGAAAATAAATTCAAAGATGCGACCTGATGGATTAATTTTAAGGATCTGGGTCAGAAGTGAACGTCGATCGAGGATCCTCTTATATTGCGAGGTCAAGCGATGTCGCTAAAGATATCGGCGAGTATATTTGTCGGTTTCACGGGTCAGAATTCGACATTTCCCGATTTTGTGCCGTGCTAAATGATGAATGGCGGCTGATGGCACAGATATGAAATCTGGCACGGTTGGGTTAATAACGAGCCGAGGTCGTTATCAGAAATATCGCAGACGTATTTTATAGATTTCTTCGGCCGAGAAAAAATTCCACATCGATAACAATTAATTGCATTCTAGTCCCGATAATATAAGTGAAACGTGTGAGTATATCATATATAGATAAGTATACATATATTTATATACAACACACTGTCCCATTAGTTTTATACATGCAGTGCAAAACATATCCATTTTATGTATAAAGGACAATTATATTTCCGTTATATTTTATATAAAAATTTTATATATAATTTCACGTTTACTTAAAGTGGGAAAAAGTCACTTTGTTCCGTTATAATTACGCGGAATTTAGAGTAGACATGTTTTGCAGTGTGTATATGAACGTGATATTTTTCGTTAAATCCTAATGTTCCAAGAAAAAGTAATTAGATTTAGTACAAGTGTAAATCAAGTGTATTCCTGAAAGTTTTGAAGTAAAGAATTTGATAACATCAAGTTTGTTTGACTCGCTATGTTTTGACCACGGGTTTTGGTCCTTTTCAAGCGAACTGACTGAGAAAGTCGCGTACATGGATTTACGTATATTTTGGTGGCCTAAACAGGATTGTATTTGGTCACACAGAAATGTTATAAATGTTCAGTGTCATGGTTTGATGAACGCGAACTTTGTTCGAGAGATGACGAGCATGATTGTTAATAAAGAATTTGAAACATTTAAAGCAGGTATCATTATCAATGTGTAATTTCAAATGTACGCTTCGATGTCATGGATATTTCTAGAAGAAAAGAAACCTATATTCGAGCTCTCGCTCAAAATACGTGAAAATATTTCTGTCGTCGGGAAAAGCACCGTTTATCAAAGGGAATCCTCTCGAGATAATTAGCGCGATTGTCTCCTATAGAAAATGTCATCTCTACTCAAGAGCGGGTCCGCGGCTTTCTCCTCATCTGAATAGCGGACTTCATCTAACTAATAATCCTGTCCGGAATATTTAACGACGTCGAGGAGCCAGGAAGACCGTTGAATTTCCCAGCAGGACTTAACAAATTGAGATACGAGGGTCACGTTTCGCAGTAGATGACCGGCGACAACGGCGGTGGCTTTAGGCGAGATGGAAAGGGCAAAGGCGAAGACGAAGGAGCAAGGACGAATGTATACATGTCACAGCGTTACTCACGTAGAAAAAGCAAGGGAGCGAAAGAAAACACATATGCGCGAGAGAGAATTGGGGGGGAACAGAAATATCCGAATTTGTGCAGCCTCTACTTTTCTCCGAATTATATTAATAAGAATTTACTGTTATAACCAGAATGAACCAAAATGATGACTGTGAAAACATAGAAACCAGTGTAATAGGAGAACAAACTGAGAGAACTAATGAAACAAAAGTGGAGTGATAGAAAGATAAAATAGAAAATATTAGATACAATTACTATATTTTGTGATTAATAAAGAACGATTTTAAGTGAATAAACATTAAATACAAATTAATTCGAGACTATTGAATTCACGCGATTGTTATACTTTCGATGCATATAGTACCAATGTTATAAATAATAAACTGACTATACTGCAATATGCGAAATAGTTATCAATTAATCATAAAACAACTCTCCATACATTTTATTCAGTTGCGTTATCTACAGTAGTAACATAATCAGGAAGAATAATACGAACTAATGAAAATTAAATAAAAATCTCTCAAAATGCTCTAAACAAAACTGATCACATTTGCGCGTGTATGAAGAAAAGACGGAAGGAGAGAGCGCGGGCGCGCAAGAGAGAGAGAGAGAGAGAGAGAGAGAGAGAGAGAGAGAGAGAGAGAGAGAGAGAGAGAGAGAGAGAAAGAGAAAGTGCGAGGCCCTTCCCTTCTGTCTTTTCCATCTCCTCGTCCTCCTGCTCCTGTTATCCGCCCTACCCCTCATCCGCGTCCCTTCCTTCCCACAGGCGGAAAGTAATCAATACTTCGGGAAGGTGCGTGGGTGAGGCACACACGCCTGTGGGTCGCGGCATCGCCGGTAACTTTGCGCGAATTTAACTGCGAGGCCCTCCTCCCTCGGTACACACGCACGGAGGAGAGGACTGCGCGGCCCCTCGTAGGGCGGCGAGAGGAGAGATCCTCGAGATTCGTCCTCCTCGCTCTCGGCGAGGGGACACGTGGCAGAATCGACCGGAGGATCCCGCTCGGAATTCGCCAACTCAATTCCGAAACAAGACTTGGTTTGTGCAGGACAGGATCTCTCGAGACTACCTTAATCGGAGAGATACGTCGATGAGACTCGCGTTGAGATTCGCGTTGATTAAACGATTTCTTTATAATCTAAGACTCGCTTTTCGCTCAGCGATATTTTTGCCTTGTAGTAACATCTGCCGCAACGGAATCATCTCGATATCGCTATGCATAATTTTTGCAACGCGAAGCTGCTACTTGCTAAGGACTCGCGGTTTAATTAACGTCAGAAGCGCTTAAATAAATAATTCATCCGCTCACTCGCGTTCACTCTTTTCCCTCCTTCGACCGAAACTATACGCCGTCCCCGGCGTTTATCGTAATCCCGACTGCGATGCGTGCCTTAAGGACGCAGGAAGCGGCTGTCCAGCGCGGTACGCGGCGCCAGGCGTCGATTCTAGTTTTAATCGAATTTAGGCACCACCGGGCGGCTGTTTAATCGTCCGTGACGAAAAAAAAGGAGCGAATAAAATACACGGACGTCGAGACGTCGCGGCGGGGGGGGGGGGCTCGGCGAGGAATTAATTAAATGCAACGGCGATGTATTCACGCCGCGGTGGCGGGCAAGCGAAAAAGAGAGAAAGAAAGAGGGGGTGGACGCAACCGCCCGCTTCGCTCGCGCGTATTCCGCGGGGTACGCGAACGCGTCGCCGCCCGCGTGACAAAGGCTTAAGTTCCAGCCGCGTACAATGCCCGAGACAACGTCGTCTCCAGATTATAAAATTTAATTAAAATTTTGTTAGGGCCCCGCCGAGTCCTCTCCCCTTCTCCCCCGCGTCTCCGACACCATTCTCGTTTTCTTTCCTCCACCCTTGCCGCTCCGATCGTCGCGTTTCGTGTGTGTGTGTGTATGTGTGTGTGTGTGTGTCTCTCTCGGTCTCTCTTTTTCTCTCGTTTCTCGCTGTTTCGTTTGGATCATTTCCGCCCGTGTTTTTCGCGCGATACATAGCGACGATGCATCTCGAGAATGTAAACAGCGGTGACTACAATAGAGCGCGCCAAATCGACCCGAATTTAATTATCACGTTGCGGCCTGATCAGAATTTGCGCGACGCTAACACTATATCTTGGGGGGAATTCGATAATGTCTGTTGGAAACGATTTTTTTCAGCGAAATTTACATGGGAGCCAGTATGCTCATTTCCGCATGGGTTTCAAGCGAGCTGGTGCGCAAACTTGCTCTCGAAAACGTTGATTGTAATATCAAAATCTAATATTAAAAAATTGTGCAAACGGACAGCGGTCGATTAAACTTGCGCTACGGAAAGTTCGGTTCGTAAGTGAAATATACCGTCGGCGAGCGAAAACGTTATTAATCGAGACTTTTGAATCGACAAATTGGAGCGCGATGAGTATATATTATATAAGATAAGGTGTAAGGTCCCTTAACAAGCAGACACCTCGGAGGAGCGAGAGGGCAGAGAATAAGATAATATAATAAATCCGAGGAAGCATCCTGAACTCTCCTCCTCCGAGCCTCTGGTTCTCACCCTCGTTACATTTTTTTCTAGCCCTTTTTCAGCCTGACGTCGCGGACTTGCACGGGCACGGCGGAAAGCTCAAAGTAGGACGAGGCTGTTGAATAAATAATGGCCCACGGTCTGACTCGATCGTGAAAGCCAGATACGTGCCTTTTTACGTAAGCTCGCGTGACCTCGGTTACTTGTGACGACCGACCGGAAAGAGGCAGCCATGAAGACCCCCCCGTACGTTTACAAACCATTACGCGTGGTCGCCGAACAAGAGGAAGGATAAGCCCGACGCGATAATCAGCGCATGATAGTCTAATTAACCCTTTAAATTGTCACGACAAGGAGAGAGAGAAAGAGAGAGAGAGAGAGAAAGAGAGAGAGAGGGGAGGGGCATCACGTTCGAATCGTAGGAAACTTGTTGCAATTTCCTCTTTAAATTATTTCCCTGAATATATTTCTTAGCTTACACGAACAAGCCGAAGTTACGGTCGGGTCAAGATTAACCCATTATAGGTCGCCAGCAGTCTACGGGCTGTGGACTGCCAGAAATAAGAAAGGACATTTTGATTTTTGGAAATTTAAATGCATACCCTATTCGTAATCAACAATCCCCAGAATCCCTGCGTATAACTTTTCACCGGAAAAAAATTTGTTTTAAGTTTCGGTTTTAAGTTTCCACCATATTGGTCTGTCAGTTTGAATGCTACGTATGGAAAACAATTTCTTTTTCATAATTCAACATATTTTGATCTAATGTCCTGAATTTTTTAGTTTCTACCAGCCCGTAGTTTGCTGGCGGTCTATAATGGGTTAACGAGATAGAGAAATGTATTCTTAAAGCGACGCAATGGAGGATTACATTCCCGCCGGCAAGTAATGCCGTGTTCAGCGAATACAAATTTCTCTTATGTAAACGATTGTTTTGACAACGGCAATTGTAATGTATTTTACATCGAGCGCCATCGTACTTTGTATTCGCTTACATGTGCGCCAGCCCGCGTGACTTATTTGTTACGTTCGCACCGTAACGCTGGCACGGCGAAAATGCGCATAAATTTATCTCCGTTCCGATTTAAACGATTAAAGTGCGAGAAACCGTATCTTTAACAAGAAACGCCGAAGATAATTAAATTAACATATTTTATAAATTGTACACGTGGTACATAAGTTGTTCCGGACGGGAAATGAGCTGCATACGGACGAGAAATTAAAATTATAATCCCGGGCACGATTTTATCCCACGGAAGGTCGCGACAGGATTTCGCGGGAGGAGCGAAAAGCCGAGGTGGACGGCCGTTGCTTGCGAGGCTCTGATAAGACACACATTAATCAATGTTACGGAGAAACCGCTGGCCACGTATGGCGTGGAGACGCGGCTCCGTTGCACTTCCAGGAACGCATCCAATGACGAGAGACGAAAGACTACGCGGCCGGCGTGACGGGCGACGGGCGTCGTCTATCTTCTTCGGCCATAAGGTGGAAACGGAATCGCTCGCGGGTGCACTGATCGACGGGGAGAGACAAAGAGAGTGCAAGGAACTCCCGCGCGAGCTGACGAGAGGAAATACCGCGACTATCGCGCGGGCACGATGTCGCGTCCCGACTATTCGATGCACTTCGCGACTCGCAGCCCGCGAGGAATTTTCCAGTCATCGATTACACGAAGGAGCGAAAGAAATGTCGAGGAGAACCAAGCCAGGAGACATTCGAGACGTTTGCGTAATCTGTTACTAAATGATTACATTTTAATGTAATGGTGTTCTAATTATTATGTTTATATAAATGTGTAATATAAATATAATATTTTGTTGTATAAATTAATATGTACGCGATACAATTAAAATAAAAGTTGATGAAATAAATTATGTAACGGTTGTGACTTTTAATTTCCTTCGAACATTCGCTTTTAAAAATTTTAACACGGAAGAGTTGCTTTTATTTTCTTATATTAGATCTGTCAAATATTCGCAGATAGATAAGAGCAAGCCCTTGTTAACGCTACAGCCCGATATGATTGACTAGTATGCAACTTGTATGCTAATCAGCGAGGGACATCGCAAGCCGGTTTGCAAATGGCGGCTGTCATCTTGAGCGCCGACGCCATTTTTACGCTCTTAAGCTGTTTCGCGAAGAGAAATAGTACATTAAATTTAAATTTTGCGTGTAAAATGCTTTCGATATCTTTAACGCTTTTCACATTATTTATATTGCAAACTTCGAAAAGGTTTAAGCGTCTGAAAATCACTTAATGATTTATAAGAAACGATATTTCTGTCAAAAGAATTTCTAGCAGTTTCTTTCGCTCTTGTTCCGCTTCCATCGTCACAAAAATTCTAAAAATTATCTCGTAAACTTGAAATATTATCTCGAATATGATTGAGGTTCTTGAAAATATTGGCTAAAAAGGAAATCTGAGATTCAGCGGAAATAAGAAAAACAGATAATACTGGAATAAGGGACGAAAAAAGGGCAAAGGTACAATCCCTGAACCACCAGGGTTTAGGGCCCATCATATAATATGAAAAAGGTCTTTTTTTTTTAAAGAAGTGCCGACAGGAAAACTTCCAAAAGGAATTTATAAATTAAATAACGCCCCGAAGGCCAGAAAAGTTCTAAAAGGCGCAGGTTTATTGTAGCAAATAAAGGTATAAGAGATATTACACTTCTGTTATTTTCCGTGTCTTTCGAAATTTTCAGGTCTACCCGGTCCCGCGTTCAGGTAAAAGGAAATATTGAGAAATCGACAGAGGGGCCTTCCTGGAAGGCCCGTTAGAACACGCCAAAAATTTACCTGGCTTCTTTGTCCGGGAGATTTCCCAGGAGAAACCTTAACGCCGAGACTGACAAGGAGGCGAGACCTATGTCATCTTCTCGGCGGAGACGATAGCGGGAAAAGTTTGTACGAGACGAAAGCTTGGAGGGTTATATCCTTGAAAATATTAAACGCAAGTTGCATATTGCATCCAGCGGCGTTTCCTTCGTTCAATATTTCCGCAATAAAGCGACAAAATAAGGAGAATAGAGAAAACGCAGCGTCTTTAATTATAAACCTTTCTCAAATTCTTTTAAAAGCCCGGCAAATCGGAGGAAATTTTTTATTCGTCACAAGATGTTTCCTCCATTAATTTTAACATAGCTTTCTTTCACAGGTTCTTTTATTAATTCATTGGCTTTAACTATTATATATAAGAGCGATAAAAGATTATTCGGTTAGACGAGTTTAAGAGTTGAAAAAATCAAGCGGATAATAAAATCTTGTTTAAAAGCTTAGTTCGGCTGAGATATTTATAACTAAAAATTAAAAACTGGTCGTCGCATTCTCGAGTTAAGAATCGCTATAACAGTTTTCGCTCTCTCGCAGCAACGGTAATTTGTCTGAAATATGACAATTGGATTCGATTCCGATACTAAAAGGGAAAAAGTCAATCGAACGTCTCCGCCGAGTGGCCGAGGTTGCTGCAACTCATTTCGAGAGTGATCTCCAAATTACGGTCGAAAGGCCCGTTTTCGCCGGAAAGGGAATTTTCCGCGACGAGGCGGCGTCACAGGTGCCTGCGTTACCGACGCGAAAAAAGGCGCGATGCGCGTTTTCACTGGAAGATAGAGCCACGAACAACGTAGAGAACGGCTCTATCCGGAGTCTGGCTGGCCCCGGTGCGACACGTGACGTGGTATTTCGCCGCGCTGCCACGCACGGCTTCGACGAATCAATGATAAGACGCCCGCACGCCGCGGCGTCTCCTTTCGATCCGCCTGCGCACATTAAACCTCGTTAATTATACTGTGCATTAACGTGTCATATTACGCGTTCCGTAGCCCCTCCCCCTCCCCCGCCACGGTTAAGATAGCACACATCCGCTATATCCGCCTAGACCGCCATGCCAGCAGAAAATGGCGGCGCGGCCGCGACGTAACTCGAACACGCGGTCTCGTTCTCGCATGCCGCGCGTCGTGAAAGTACGAGGCGGACCCCGCCGTTTCCATTTCTCGGAATCGCCCGTTCGCCATTTACATTTCTATTACTCGCGATCTCTCGGTAGGGAGGACGGGCGTCGTCGAGAGATCGCCGTATCCGGGCTGTCCGCTCTTAAATTAAAGTCACGCACGTTGTTCCGCCACGTAGCCGCCTCCGCCGTAATTCGGTCCCTCCTCCCCCCTCCCCACCCGCTCATTCTTGCCCACTTAACTTTATTACGGTTATCCGTCATTATTTGTCGTTATAGAACGATAGACAGCGGCGGCGCGATTTTTGCACGCGATCCTCCCCGCGCAACTGCTTTTTTGCGCGTGCGATAATACTCTCTTCCGAGGCAATTACCGTGTCGAGAGCCGCGAGTGACGCTTCGGCTCGCGTCCCAGTCAATTTCGTGGGTATTTGTTTCACGTGGTTTTCCCCTCGCCACGTTTCAAAGAGTCGCGCGAGCGATCTGCGGTTTCGCCAAGTTTTCCCTTTGAATGCGTGCAAAATTCACATAGAAATTAAATATTGTGCCGAGATACAGCCCGACTGGAAATGACATCTTCCCTAGTTGTCAGATTCATACCGGGCCTGCTGTTATTTTTCTACTGTACTTCTCGGGGTCGCGAAAACGATCCGCGCACGGAGGGAATTTTCTCTTAAAATTTATCCTGAAAATCATGTAGTCGTGGAACAACGCGGCATTTCCAAGGATTTTATTAGAGATTTTTGAAATTTTACTAGCAAAGTGTGTACTAAGTAATTACTAGTAAAAAGTGTAGTAACATTTCAAAAAACTCTTATACAATTCTTCAAAATGTCGCGTTGTCGCACGATTACTTCATTTCCAGGGTAAGTTGTAAAAGAAAATTCTCCCCGTGTAGTTTTACGCCCTTTTCCCTTGAAAAGTGCACAGAGAAATATTATTAGGATACCAGCCCAACCGAAAATGATATCCCAGACAGCACGCGTGTCTAAGAGTCATCTTTGAGTTGTCTTTCAGACACGTGTGTCGTTTGGGATCTTCTCTAATTAATTGTCAGATTCATATCGATTCTTTTATAATTTATATTATTTTTCTATTGTACTTTTCGAGGTCGCGAGAACGATCCGCACTCCCAACGGAAGCGTAGAAACACCACCGTGTATATTTTGGAGCAGTTTCCCTTTTTTTTTTCACGAACCGTCGCGTGAGAGAACCGCGCGATCGCGTGCGATCCATCTCTTCATCAAATTTCAACACCGCATCTCGCGTTACTTTGAGGTTGTCCTGCGGTTTCCTTATTCATTTATTCGCTTCGAGTTGCGGCAGGACGCTTGTCGGCGCGGCAGCTCCCGCTTTATATCGTAGTGCAGCCCGCGGGAATATTCGTCGTACGCAATATTACGCGATTTAATTAATTATCTGGCTTCTAATTAAAAGAATTCAATTCAACGAAGATTCGTGCCCTCAGACACGAAGGATCGGCTTCGCCACGAGGGTCGCCGTGAAGGCCCGAGTACGCGAAAAAACTGAAGCAGACTTGAGAATTTCAACCAATCGGAATTTTCGGCACTGCTTAAGTTTCAAAATGGCTGCTCACGTTCTCGACAGTCATTGGTCAACGCCCGAAAACACGAAAAGACTTGAGCAGTAAAAGTTAAGACTTAAGAACTTCAACCAATCAGAATTTTCAGCACTGCTTAAGTGGCAAAATGGCTGCTCACGTTCTCGACTTTCATTGGTCATTTCCCTTAAATCTTAAGTTCTACTGCTCAAGTTTTCTCGTGTGTTCGGGCCCTGATTTTCAATGCGCATTTAGCGCCGATCGCGATCGTTCGGAGCCACTTTTGTTTGTTTGATACGAAGAGCGTGGCAATGTGGACGCGGCGCGGTACGTGTCTGCGTGCGAGGCGACGAGTGCGACGATGACGATTGCTATTAGGAGATTTAGGAGTGGAGGGGACGAGGCGGGAGCGGGGCCTCGCGTGGAAAGTTTCGGCTGGAACCGCATAACGCGTCCGTCCCGCGGCTTTAATCGCCCGGGAAAGTGTAATCCCGCGGGTGTAATATTACGAGAGCGCGGCGTTTTCTCGCCGCGCGCGTTCAAGCCAAACGCGGTCCGTTCCCGAATTCCGTTTTCTCTTTTCCAAGCGCGGCCCGCGCGATGAAACGTTACGAAAGAAAGCGAAATGAATTCTCTCGAGACGGGACGGGAGTGAGAGCGCTCTTGCTGTCAAGCAGAAAGGCAAGTTCGTCTGATATTTCGTTCGATTCCTCTTTTAATCGCGCGATCGTCTCTATTACAAAACATTGGATTGAGATTTTTAAGTATTAATTTGTAAATGTTAATGTCCCACTATTGGGGGAAAAAGAGATGTTGTGACGACTCAATTGTGCTCTCTTCATTTTGCTTCGCGTTTCATTGTATTATATTTTTGGATCCGTGTCGCGACTCGCGTCTCGAAGGCTCGCCCGCGTCTCCGTGCGTGCGCGCGCGCTCTTTTGCCAAGTGAAAGAAGAATTCGACGACGTAATTGTGCGTGTCGTCACGCGTTTACGTAATGGAAAATTACGTAAGCAGGCAAGCTTAGAAAAATACCGCGTAGCCAGCGACACGTCGTGAGTTTCGCGCACGCGTGTTCGCCAGGTGGACACTCGCCGATCTTTTTCGCGCGTCGGCAAAATTCGCGCTTTCCCTTTCGACCGCGACTAACTTTGCGCGTGGCGAACGATTCCGAGGAAGAATCGCTCACATTCTCCGCGTTTCAATTATCAGAATTTTTAGCCTGCTTTTCCATCTTGATCTCGATCTTTCGATTTTCTTCTTGCCTCCCCAAATGTTTCGAATTCGCGATTTTCTCTACATTCCGTTTCGAAATATTTTCGTCAAAACTGGTTAGATTCTTCGACTGTCGCGGTGATAAATTGCCGAGCTATTTTTCACTTTTTATCGCTAATGCTATCTCTTGATTGAGCTTTTTCATCCCCTCATCTCAATTGTTTCTTTTTTCGATTTTTTAAGCGTTTTGACATAATTTTTACATTTTTAACTTTGACGAAACTCGTAAGTTTTTAATTGTACTTTATACAGGGTGAGTCTTTCCATATCCGACAAAATTTTTGAGAAGGTAGAACGGATTGAGATGAACGAAAAAGTCCTGTACCATTTTGCAATTTTCGTAATAGTTAACGAGTAATTAATTATTAAAAATCGTTGTCTTAGGCCGGCCTACCGCCCAATTCGAGCGCGTGGCAAGATGTGACCGCCCGGCGATCGATATTGCTATGTGCACATCTCGCCACGCGCTCGAATTGGGCGGTAGGCAGGCCTAAGACAACGATTTTTAATAATTAATTACTCGTTAACTATTACGGAAATTGCAAAATAGTACAGGACTTTTCCATTCATCTCGATCCGTTCTACCTTCTCAAAAATTTTGTCGGATATGGAAAGACACCCTGTATATGTACAAAACACCTTAATTTCAATCTCGACTATGTAAGACCTCATATTATTCTCGTTTACATGTAGCCTTTTATGTTCTTCAGACATTTGCAGGTACCTTTGTAAGTTCGTTACCTGAAGAGAACCAGTATTACTGGCCGAAACGTTGTAAATTTCTATTATAATAAAGAAGTGCCAGTAAGGTCGTTTCTACACTCATTTTATTTCGTGATTTCTTGACTGGCGTCAATAAGTTGCTGTTTAATTTTTGAGCGTACGTTCTTGACGAATTCTCCGAGCCGACATTTCCGAACACAGAACACCAAGCGAGACGCTTTCTTTCTACTTTTGCCCTCGCTTCTTCCGCCTATTTATTTACCGCCAAGTTTCCGGTGCGGACCTCGCCATAATAAGCCGTGCGCGTACATACATATATGGTCTATTTCCCCGCGTTATTTTTAAGCCGCTCGCATACGCGATATGGCGCACTATTTCTGGCCCTAATTCGTGCGTGTCACGCGGACGCGCACGCACAGCGCGTACCTGATGCGAGTTCTCCACGTGGGTGCACATGGGCGCCGCCAGGAATTACACGTGCAGTCCCTTTCTCGTTAAATTCGTCAGAAATTCAGGCTGCTCTTTTCAACGCTATGATTCCCGCGTGATAATATATTATCAAGTGATTTACGAAAAACTTACATTTATAACGAATAAAGAGCTGTCCGATGAAAATTTAACGGACGAAGTTGAACCGCTATTACGGTACAATTCAAAATATTTATTCCAATCTCTTGGATATTTAAAAAATGCCTTCTTCGCAATCTTGAAACATAGAGTCTTAAACCAACGGCACACGATACTATTTTTCCTACTGGATTCCTTACGAGAGCCAATCAGGATGCAGAGTTTTCGATCAGGTGACTCAAAGCTGAATCCTGATTGGCTCTCGTAAGGAATCCAGTAGGAAAAATAGTATCGTGTGCCGTTGGCTTTAATTCTTACTACAAATCTTTCATAACTCGAGAGAGTTATAGCTCGCTTATGAGCGCTCCGTTATTCTGAAGAAAACCGACATTTTTTAATTAGTTGGATGAAGGACACGATTGAAAATTAAGGCCGTTAACGCGATCTGAACGTAAATGCGCGCGTATACTCCGTTTATGGCGGTAGAAAGTCTTGGTCCCTGTTCTTTATTATCCCACCTTCTCGAATGAGTCACGCTGCGTTTTCGCTTTACGGGGTGTCATTCTTGAAGTCACGTACGCGATACCGTCCCCCTCGCTCTATCGCCGCCATTTTCGGCAAATTTCTACCATCGCAAACACAATGAAGCCGTTGTGCGAGTTACAGATCTCGGTACGCCTTTCTACACGATTCCGATCGCTTTCCGCTTGTGAAAAGCGCACGAAAATCTACCTATGTATTTCGTATTCTTATTCCCAAAATTTATTACAAAACATTTTACCCGCGCGGTTTATATTTCGTGTACCACGCGGTCTTGATCGACGAGCGATTTTCCAATTCACGTGACACTTGAGATTTTTCCACAACACTCAAGCTTTACGAGAGACGACTACAAATCGAAGATTACAAATCTGAAAGTCCAACGCCGACCCGCTAATTTCTTCTCGGAACGCGTCTTGTTTCGAACAACTTATACTCGCACGCGCGAGAACCTTTCCCAATTAATTTTTACGCCCCTCGGTCGGCCACTGCTCGAGTTTTCCGATAAAAAACATTCCGATCGGGCGATAACGCGATAAGTAAACATTATGCGTGCGTGATAAACTCTCCGCCGAAAAGAGTTTCCCGTCCGATGACGTCCATCATGCTGATGGCGACGCTGCTCAGGGTCGACCACGAAATCATGCCACGTGCAACGCTAAGACCAGGGCCGGCTTTAGGCGGAGAGCGACCTGGCCGATGATCATCGACCGGCTCGATCTTGAATATCGCTTCCTACCGATCTTCGTTTCCCGCGAGAAAATCCTGTCACTCGCGAAATCGACAATGGCCACAACACTAAGACCTACTATAGGCGATAATAATTGACAATGTCAGTGTTTTCTTGATCATAGGCATTTTTAATCGAGGGGGAAACCGTTGACCAAAATCTTGTGCACCAATGCCCAATAATGCCCAGTGGGCATTACTTTATCTTATTATCGTATTTTATCTTATTTATCTTGTTTCATCTTATTTAATCTTTATAATGCCCCAGCAAGGTCTAGTGCCCAAACTAATGCCCAAAAAATGCATAGTAATGCCGCAAATCTGTACACCACAATGCCCTAAGCGGTCCCCCCTTCTTTTTAATACAGAAAATTTATTGCGAAAAATATTACCTCAGCCAGGGTTTGAATCTGAACCTCCCTACACTATAACAATAATTTATGTGTTTAGATCGAGGGGTAAACCGCTGAGGACATTGTGGTGTACAGATTTCGGACATTTTTTGGGCATTAGTGGCTGTTATTTGGCCTTGCTAGGGCGTTATGAAGAATTTCAAAAGGTAAAAAGATAAAAGAAGATAAAAGAAGATAAAGTAATGCCCCACTGGGCATTGGTGTACACGATTTTGGCCAGCAGTTTATCCCTCGGTTTAGATTGATTAAGTATAAGATAACGATACCTTAGTTCGATAAGATGCGTACACGGAGAGAAGTTTCTTTTAAAATTGACCCTGAAAATCGCATAATCGTGGCACAACGTGGCATTCTGAAGAATTTTATGAGAGTTTTTTGAATTTTTACCATACATTCGACTGGTAAAATGTATACTAATTGTAAGTATAATTACTAGTGAAACGTACGATAAAATTTCACAAAACTTACATAAAGTTCTTCGAAATGCCGTGTTGTCCCACGATTACATGATTTTCAGGATAAATTTCAAGAGAAAATTCTCTCCGTGTACCGATCTTCCCCTGTATATCAGATCATAATCCAAATATTGAACTTTCAGAAACTATTTTTAGTACATTTTCGTGCCCCGTATCGATTTTTTTAATAATTCACTTCGATATGTCAGAATGATGTATGCTCGAGATACATACGCGAGTATCTCACGAAAGAGAACGACCTGAGATACCCAATATTTTATCTCCAAGTCACGGAACGGCACGGGCTGCTCTCGTTCGAAGCTTCTCGCCGCGACGGAAGCGAAAAGCGCCCCAGCGCGGCAAATCTAAAGCCAGCGGCACACGGTGCTTTCTTGCTCGCTGGTTTGCTTGCGTGCAACCTTTACTAGCTAGTAACTGGTGAGAGCCAATCAGGATGCGACCTCAACTCATCCGACCTATCACGTGGAATCCCTTGGCTCTCACTAGCCAGCAAAGGTGCACGCGAACCAGCAAGCGAAGAAGCGTCGTGTGCCGCTGGCTTAATTTCAATTTTATTATTTGGACACACTTTCGAAAAGTTTTTCCTTGAAAGTCGAAAGAGGGAATTCGAGTGACGCGTAAGGTGACATATTTGTACGAATTATCGTAAACAGAGAGACCACTTTTAACGAGTTAGTTTAGTGACTTAATGTGAACTAGGTGAATCACTGCTGTGTCTTCACGAACACGCGGACAACATTTTCGGCCGTGCCGCCACGCGGTGGCCCTTCGAACGAATATTTCCGGCAGCTAAAACGGCTTTGATATCTGCCGGACAAATACATACATATATTATATATAAAGTATGTACCGCTACGATGGTTCTCCGTGGCGTGCGAGAGTTAATTTAAACAACTTCATTAAACGATAACTCCGGACGTACTCGCTTAATGGCTTTACGGCTCTCATCACTTCTGCGGCGTCAATTCTTTTGTGGGCTCTAAACGATACTTGACCGATTCCGATCGTATCCACGCAAATCGCGCGGACCCGCGCGATTCTGATTGCGCGTCGCGTTCGGGCAATGCGTGCAAATGGCTTTTATCTGCCGTCACACTCCAGGTCGCGGTGATCGCGATCATTGAGCGAAGGCGCGAAGGCCGAGGCGGGCATGCGAGTGGCGTAACGAACGACGAGAGAGAGAGAGTGAGAGAGAGAGAGAGAGAGAGAGTGAGAAACACGTCCGCGCACGGAGTGCGTGCGTGCGTAATTTGATTTACGCTATCGCCGATATTTATCGACGAGGTTGTTGACTCTGCGAGCAGCAATTCTTGACCGGCCGTGAGATTAGGCGACACACTCGACTTCGCCAGGGACAGAGAGCCGCGATACGATTTTCGCCGTCTGCGTGCCATTATATTTGCCCCGCCGCGCGTAAATCGGCGCGTTCGAGACCGCCCCGAGGCCCTCCGGAGCGTCCAAGAAACAGCCTTCGCGCTCCTGGTACTCGATCGACCGTAATTTCAACAAACGGTCTCTAAGTATAAATCGCGCGCCACCGAGCGTTCGATGCGTGAATGCCAAAAAGGGTAA
>NW_011967127.1:105844-192035 GCF_000949405.1 Vollenhovia emeryi
TATATAAAAATTTATAGACCGAGGGGTAAACCGCTGACCAAAATCATGTACACCAATGTGCCCAGCGGACATTGCTTTATCGTGCTATCTCATTTTATCTTATTTATTTTCTTTTATCGTCTCTTATCTTATTTTATCTTTATAATGCCCAAAAAATGCCTAGTAATGCCCAGTAATGCCGCAATTCTGTGCACCGCAATGCCCTCAGCGGTTTACCCCTCGATGCTGCCTATCCAAAAAGACGCTACGTTTTATAGCTGGACTAATATACGAGAGATATCAATAATTCGTTCGAAATACCGCGAAGGAACTTGCGTCTCGCACCACGCGCGTGTTTGTTCAGTAATTGATTCATTAGTTAATTTACTGAATTAAACGTCTCGCCGACGTCGCCCCGTGCCGTTCCATCGTTCTTCGCGAATAAGTCTAAAGACGCCGCCCTTAGTCGTCGGAGAGCTGGAAGGGACGAGAACTTGATCGGCGAAGGCGGAAGCGGCCGGCATCCGGAATACACCTCTTCGCATTACATAATCGGCGCGCATCTTAAAACGCGAATTCGCAAACAATCGCGGCCTGACGCAATCGACCGAACGGAAATGTACGTGTAGTCTCGACCTCGCGTTCATCCGCGCCGTTCGCGCGATCGAGTTAACCGCCGATGCGGATTAACTTTAATCTCGGCTTAAATACCTTTTTCTAATTTTTAAAACTAGAAGATGTAAACGAGGGGCAGACCGCTGAGGGCATTGCGTACTAGATATGCGGCATTACTGGGCGTTACTAGGCAGTTTTTGGGCATTAGGCCTCGCTGGGGCATTATAAAGATAAAATAAGATAAAGCAAGAGAAAACAAAAGCAAATAAATTAATAATATAAATAAGGCCCCAATGAAAACAACTATAAATTTAAAATCTATATTGGTCGTTGAGATAAAAACGAAAAATATAGGCAATGTTATATTTTTGGTGAGTCGTCACCAGATCAAAGGTGATAAATTATTTACATCAGTTTTGGTGAAAAAATATATTAGAAAATAGATAACATTGCGGTAAGTTGGAACGTTTCGGTCTACGAATGTAACCGATGAACAAATAAGATGAAACAAGAGATGATAAGATAAAGTAATGCCCACGGGGTATTAGTGGGCATTGATGTACGTGATTTTGGTCAGCGGTTTACCTTTCGGATATAAAGTAAGCCAATCTACATCGGCGGAAACGGGCTTTGAGAGATCGCTCAACTTTCGCGCATTTCTGCCGAGATCGCGCGCTGAAACCTCGCGCGCCGACACACGTACTCGTGTCGGACGACGATAATAATAAATTACGTCCGTTATCGACTATTCCCAATCGAAGTGGCTAACCATTTTCGAACGACCTCCAGCATTCGTTCATGTTTGTGTTATTGCCCTCACAAGTTCTCTCGCAAGCTTGTGAGCTTGTTGACATGTATGCGAGAAATGCCCGAATCGTAACGTCTCGTAAAGCGTCTCGAAAATATTCGTCTCGAAATTGTATTCCGTTGAATTCGTTTTCACTCGAGGCGCGCCGTTTTTCTCTTTAAAAAGTGAAATCCCCCTCTCCGGACACACAGGACGGATAATAATTTTAAATTACAGCTCAATAAACGTGCCTGTAGTCTACCGATGAGATATTAATAAGATTAACACCTGTTGGCGAGCAACAGGAAATAACGCTGCGCGATTTCTATAAGGTTTACCTCGGACTGTCGCCGTTCTTCTCCTCGATCTCTAGTCGCTCCATCTCCTTCTGCAGCAAACCGCCTTCCGCGAACTTATCCAGAGACATGTTTAGGATAACAACTTTGCTCTTGGTCGCAGAACTCGCGCACAAAGCGTAAAGATTACGCGCTTACACTTGTCTCCTTCTATTTATATATATATATATTTAATATATATGTATATATATAATATATTTAATATCTATATATATACATATACACACGTATTAATTTTCTCTTTCTCTCTCTCTCTGTTAAATATGCTTTTGTTAAACTGCTTTATCGGCCGCAAGCCGCCGACTGAGGTAGACTTTAAACACTGGCACTAAAACACTGGCTGATCTCCCGCGCCACCCGCTGGTGCGGAGAGAGAGGGAGGGAAGACAAGCGTAGAAAAAAAGGTACTGGTGCACACTCTCGCCCTTCTGCGCCCTCTCCTCGGGATCCGCTCCGGAATGAGGAGAGCCTCCGGCACGGAGTCGTACGTGTCGTACGGCGGCGCACACACGCGAACGGTATCCCGGCGAATGAGTTTCGGGGACGCCGAAGATCTCTCTCCTCCTCGCCGATTACGACGCGCACGGCACTTCCTCGCTCTCTCTCTCCCTCTTCCTTTCCCTCCTCGGCTTCTCTTCCGACTTCCGTCCCGCGTTTTACTCCCTCCTTCGAGCACGCCGTTCCCTCCTCCCTTGGGCGACTCTGTGACGGCGCGATTTACGTCACGGATAAATGACGATTGTACCAAGTCGACGGCGATGATAACGACGGCGACGACGACGACGACGATGATGATGATGATGATAGTGACGACAACCGATCGAGAACGACGGCGAGAATAACCACGACGAGACGGGCGCCGTCCAACTGGTTCACTCGCACTCTCGGAGAGGGAAGAAAACACGCCGCGAATTGCTTCGGACGAATGTCCAAGGGAAACTCGTGCGGGTGGTGAAGCACTAGGCTTTCCCCGTCGTCTCCCGATACCTAGCCTTCTAAGCGGAGTAGTCTCCCCTCCCCACCCTTCTCGCTCTATCTGCGTCCTCCCTCTGTCTCTGTTCCCGGGCGGTGCGCCGCGCCGCGCCGCGCGCGTCCGCTTCCTGCGTCTTTCTCTCTTCAGGCGCTACCCTCTCTACCGCGGAGCGGGCCGCACGCCACGGCTCCGTTTTTCTCCCTCGCTCTCTTCCTCGCTCGCTCTCCCTTTCTCCCTCCCCCTCGTTCTGGGCCGACGTAGGAATCCCCTCGACGTATCGGAGCCGCTCGCGCTTTTTTACCAACCGAGCGGTGGTAGACCGGCCCCGAACGCGATTGGCCGTCCGTCGGGACGATTCCGGGACGATCCCGTCCCGATCGCTCGCTCGGACTCCGACAATGACGGGACACGCATGCACGCACACACGTAGCGCGCGCGCGCGCGCGCTTTTCTCACTGTCTCGCACGTGGATCAATCGGTGGTCGCGCGTGGGCTGGCGCGCGGGATCAAGAGACCGCCAACACTCGCGCCGGTTCACCGTCGATCGCTCCGCGCGCGCCTCTGCTCCGCACACCGTATCCGGTACCGTTGCGGTATCTGGTCTGCTCGGCTCGCGCCGCGTCGCGCCGGTCCACGCAGTACCGGCGCTGTCAATGGCGCTGCTCGATACGGACGGGGGTGTCCCCCACCTCCCCCTCTCTCTCGCTCTTTCTCGCTCCTTTCCACCCCGTCTCTCCGCTCTTCTCTCCGGTCGCCGGAGCGAGATTCGATCGCTGCGATCAATGAGTTGCCGGAGCGGAACGCTACCGTCGCTCGTTACCGTCGCCGGTGCGCGTGCAACGATACGCGAGGGGGGGGGGAGGGGCAGGGACCGGGGAACGCACACTATACGTCGGGCGGGATATCTAGCGAAAAAGAGCGCTGGGTAACACTGATATTATATTTTTATAACGCGCGCTGCGCGGTCTCGCCGTAGGCCGCGCCCAATCTACCCCCACCCGACGTAGCACCGGTGCCCCACCAAGTGCTCCAGCTTCCCCTTTACGCGCCGGCTGCGCCCCACCACGAGGCGCACCGTTCGTTGAGGAGGCGGTTTACGACGCGTGCGTGAGGGAAGTATGTACACACTATCGCCTCCACGCCGATGCTTTTCGCTCCCCCCCCCTCCCCCCCTCTCTGTCTCTTTCTCTTCTCTTTCGGAAAAGCGCGGGGATCCGCGCGTCGCCTCTCTCTCTCTCCTTCAGATTCGTGTACGGGTTCTTCGATCGTTCGCAATTAACGAACGAGGAAGGAGTCATTTATTATCTTAAATTAATTGTCGAATTATCTCGAGTCTCTCAGACAGGCCGCTCCGAGATCGATTGGCGCGCACGACTTGCTTCTTCGTGCATTCTTTTGTACGGACAAAAGCCGGCCGCGCTCGACGGCGACAACTCGAGGCGAGGAGACGTCGGCTTGTCGGAGCAATCGGGGTCGATACGCGTCGCGCCGAATAGTGCGTAGATAGCAGAAGACGCGCGTCATTGACCGCGAGTGGAGGCGCCGCTCGGTGGACATTGACGAACACTAGAATTTGGATACACGTTGCGTCCGTTGCGTTCAGCCGTGCGTCCACGATCTGAGAACTGCGTCCAAAGCTTTTATGGAATGGCTGCAAGTCGATTGGCTACGCGTTTCTCGAAACTACAACGCGGACCAAGTTCTAGTTTCGTGGACACGGGTCATTTGAGAATAAAGCCAACGGCACGATACTATTTTTTCCTATCGTGTGCCGTTGGCTTTAAGCATTGACTCACGACTGAAATTGTCGTGGAATGTTAGCGATCGCTGTGCGACGCTCCGCGTTCATCTCGCCGTCGAAAATCAACTCTCTCACAGGCGTAATTGTCATCACAATTGTCCATCGAAATCCGATCTCATGATCTAAAGGTTGATCTTGTTGATAACATTTTTCGCTGGATTTAAAATCGCAAATGACTGTCGATGGATTTAGAGTTTCGTTCTCTTCAAGAATGACTTTCGCTCTAACTTCAGGGCAACCGAGTATACGCTTTGGTTTGACGCTTTGTGAGAATTTTATACTCCAGAATTCGAGAATCCCCGCCTCTCTATTCTACTGTCTTAATCTTCTGGAGTCTTTCTTTTCTTTCCCTAATCTCTGCGTACATTGTAGCTTTGTACCTTTATCTAAACGTAATTGGATCTTCCATACTTCTTATACTGCTTCATTTACTAGTTTTATTTTTCACTTTGCTTATTATGTTAGTATATTACACTCATATAATTTCTTATTTTTCTCTTTTACATTTTATATGTGCATTGTCAATTTTCTGTTATTTTCTGTACTACGTATATCAGGAGGACTTGTCCTAGGGCATTGAATAAATAATGATGCTAATGATTCTCTCTCTCTCTGTCGTAATCAATGTAAACCGCAATCGATGTACTGCGATCGGTTTACTGCGTCGTTATAGTTACAAATGTTGGACTCACTTTCCAGAGTTCCGCTAGTGCCTGAAGCCACAGCGAAAGTTTCTCGGTTAAAACCTTCAAGTCATCTCTACGTCTCTCCTACCGTTTGGTCTAATTCGTTTTCGCGTGTTATCCAAACTCCTTCCTCTCTGTTGCACACAATGGCAATCTGAATTTCGATTTGCCGAATCTGACTCTCACGGGGAACGCAATATCGCGCTCTTTGATCGTCGACTGCTGAAGGGCCCTTCGTCAATCGACCCCCTGTCGGGGGGGAGGGGGGGGGGGGTGCGTCGCATAGCTCCACCGGGTGACTGCGAAGTACTGTCACCCATTGTTCCGCGAAATGAATGTCCGATTCATTAGTGCTGGAATCGCTGTTAGCGGCAACTGTAGACAAGCCCGGTACGTTGGTACCGAGTTTGTGAAAAATCGGCCCAACATGCGACTGGATTATCGGTTCGCCAAGGGTTGATTCCGTTACGGGGTCTCTTTGTTCGTCCAGGTAGAGAAAAGGAAGGACTCGTCCTCTCTTTTGTGAGCGCCCGCAGGTATACTGGGTGCAGGTCGACGGGTACTCCTGTCGTTCCTGCGATCCGCCGGTCATTATCTTCGTCAATGACGAGGGTGTTATCCTTGAGGTAAAATTTATCATTAACGCTGCGGCGCATTTGGAAGCGATCGGCGGGCGAAGTTTTTGTAACCTTTGCTAAAACTCGTGCCAACGGCAGTTGCGAAGAAACGAGGCCTGCGACGGCAACATCGATTGCGACTTTTGATAACGCTTCTCTCCTAATGATATCTCATCTTCGAAATTAGGTTTACTTGTTTGAGCCATATGACAAACCCGACGAATAACGGCTGATGATGCGCAACAACGATTATGTGTTTCCCGGCGAGAGAAACGAATCGACTCGACTCGAAGCGAGTTTAAAAGGAGGAAACGGGAGAGACGGAGGAGAAGAGAAGACACTTCTTTTTTTATTTTCCTTTGTGTCTCCCTTGTCTAGAAGTCTCTGTACCACGTGTCGACGCGCGTTTCTGTACCGTGAGCCACAACATATATCGACCACCTTGTCCCGATCAACTAATTCCGCTGAATGGCCAATCGATTATCCCCTTGGTCGAGCGTGAATCCACGATGGCTCCCCAGAAAACAAGCGTCTTTCGCCGTTTGCGATTTCTTTCTGTTTTAGCGTCACCCGAGAAAGTCGTAGCCACGCGCCGCGCAATCGTTGCGGCTTCGAACGTCTCCATCGTATACAATACAATATATTACGTGTCACGATAATTGCACTTGTAACACAAATCATATTGTTAATTATGCGAAGATGTAAAGCAAAGAGCGGCCGAGAGAGTAGCGCGTGCGAAACGTGAGTGACAAATAAAATTCCCGACTTTCGTTACCGAGAAGTGCATATCGGCTCCTTTGTTCCTGACGGTAATTGGAACGGGGTTGGGATAGGTTCAGGTAACGTTTAAAGATAATTAATAGTTGCATGGCTCGTAAATACCGCTATCAGTGGAGCGTGCGGCCCAAGTGCGCGTGGGATCGGCAAATGGTTTCCGGGCGCATAAAAATTAATGGATTTCGGGCTGGCCTTCAGCAGGACTCTTCGATTTCGACAGGTCTGCTCAAGGTCGATCGTCCGGCGGATGTAAATGAAAGGGAAGCATTCTGTTTGCGCGCGCGAGCGCACAGTCCCTCTAACGTAACGTTCCGTTCAACTGTCTACTTCGAATTCTTCTTCGAGAGAAACGTCTCTAAGCACGCGATTTTGCCCACAGTTTCTAAAAAAGAGCCGTGTTTCGACTTTATGTACACATCCGGTGACTACAAATACTCCTGCCTGAAAATCCAAGGAAAATGTGTTTCACGCAAGGTTTCTGCGTTTTCTAATCGTGTTCAATTGCTGCGTGAATTTTAACTGATTTTATAAGCTGCACTCAAGAAATGTAACTCAATGCTGCGTTAGGTATCGAATATTATCAATATTATGTTATATGTTAGATAAATATATTTTTCGCAATCATCACTTATCGTTTTCTACCTTCTCTTTTATCAGCGCAGATAATTTTTTAAGTGTGTAAAAATTCCAGAAAGTTTGTAGATCTTCAAAATTTTTCTTTTTGTGACAAATTTGCTACTATATACTTATAATTTTAACATTTTTAAGTTTCTTTACACAAATTTCTTTCGAGTTTATTCCTTTCAAGAAGTAGAGGGTATTTGTTGCAAAAATATTAATTTTAACTATGTTCGTGACAAAAGATCGAAAAAAGATTAAAATATTAAACATTCCGTATAATTATAGATACGTAAGATTTGTTTATCGCATAGTAAACGCGCGATTCTAGATTCAGTCTTGTTTTCATCTCTGAAAGAGTTAATCTACCGACATCGCCGATTGAATTTCCGGTGATTAGATGCGGTCTTCGTGTGATTTGACGACTGCGAACGAGGCTTCATAATTGGAACGAACGCGGAAGCAGCTGGAGGCTGGGGATAGTTTTAACCCCTTCAACGTGGATCGCTGTAAGCGCGGCAAGGAGAAGCGACCGGGATATTTTGGAGATGAGGCCGCTCCGGGGAAGGCAGGCAGCGCGGGAGATGGAAGAAGATAGTGATAGAGGGACAAGGGAGAAATATGCCGAGGGAGGAGCTGAGGAAAAGGCACGAGAGCGGCGTGCTTGGAGCAGGGAAGAGAAAGACCGCGAGGGTGCGTAAGGGCGGCACAGAATCAATAGCGGCTACGCATCCTTGGAGAATTTTCGCACCGGGAGATCGAAGGCTAAACCCTCGAAAAGCATCTTTTCCTTCGCCCTATTCTAACGAACCTCGAAGATCAATCCTGTCTCCTTCGGGATTTTCTGATGGTCTTCACGATATTTAGCACGATCCAAGTCGGCTTAAAATTTCCCCGAGATGTGCTAAATATTACTACTTCGCTCTCGATAATTTCCAAATGAATGCTATTTGAGACGCTCTCTTATAATTTATCTCCAACTGAATATATTTTTCTGGATAATTTTCTAATTAAAATCTAACGCTAATAAAGTATTTGAAATTAGATGAAAAATACTTCTTTTTATCTGTATATTCCTATCTTTAAAAAACGATATTAACAGTTAGGCTATTAAACAATTAGTAAGGGCAATGTGAGCCGTCACCTGATCGAAGGTGATAAATTGTATATCAGTAAGTTGTAGTGTAATATATATTAAAAGATTGGTAACAATGGCCGTGCTCAGCGGAAAAAGCTACGTTGCAACAGTTATAAAATTCGTAAATTTGATTGGAGCATGCTCTTAGAATCTGCCACAATTAAAAGTATACGCTGAACTGATTTAAGATTTTTATAACAGTTGGAAAGCAACTTTTTCCGCTGAACGCGGCCAATATGATACAGGTTGAATTGTCTATGTAAGTGACCCTCTTCAGCAATGTGGTATCAAATATTTGAACAATTCGATCAGGTGACGGCTCACATTGCCCATACTAATCGTTTAATATTCTAACAATTAATATCGGTTTTTATTTTATACTGTCTTTTTGGAGCCTCGTTTTCTATTTCTATCTTTGTTTCCTAAACCGTAACGGTTTTTCAAAATCGAAAAAGCACCCCTCACTTTTCAGAAAGGTTATTGATTTCTCAAAATGCCATGTGATAAATGATACTTTGTGTATGATATTCTCGATCGGGAGAAAGAGAGAGAGAGAGAGAGAGAGAGAGAGAGAGAGAGAGAGAGAGAGAGAGAGAGCGCTGCACGTTAATTACCGCTTCAAGTTCATATATAACCGTTATTATCACCTACTGAATTATTTTCGCATTCTTTCCGCACACGCGGACGGCAGGATAGGAGAGGCAAAGAGATGGAGTGAGGAAGGTAAGTCGAGCGGGAGAGAGGGCAGAAAAATCACTCACCTCCATCCGTTGCCGACCTGGCCGACCGGAGATACTGGTAGGGCGGTGCCGCTACCCCTGCAAGCAGGAAAAGACATTCTATAGGATACGCAGGGATGTAAGGACCTGAGGGATTAGGAGTGGGGGCTGGAAGGGATGAGGATAATCGTGTTTCCCGCGCTACACTCTTTTCCTTATTGCTTGTACACCCACGGATAAACGACAAACATTAACGCATGGAAACGCTTATTGTGAAATAAATATATATTATAAAATATTGCATCATTAATTAAAGAATCAAAGGATCCATATACGAAATTATCAAATTAATTACTTTAGACAAGTGATAATAAAATAATTAATTGATGCGTCTACCAGGTTACAGGCCATTTTTCTTCTTCCCTCGACGTCGCGAGATACGCGCCAGAAAGTGCATAGCACGCAGCCGATATAATTTACCTAAATAAACATCAAGCTGGTGAGTCGCGAGGACAAAGCTTGCCGAGTCACGCTGAGTTTCGCGATAGGGAAAAAAGCCTCGTTCGCTTCTCCAATTAATCGCCTCTCGCGACGTGCATATTAATTGCGGCGTATTTGACGGTGGCGGCGGCGGCGGCGGCGGTGGCGGCGACGATGGTGATGGCGGTAGCGATCGTAGAGGATAGAAGAAGGAAAAAAAACAGGGAGAATTAATAATAACTGCATCGTTCGAGATACGCATCTGGCCTGGTCGTTCGGCCAGGTGCAACGTCGTCGTCGTCTTCCGTGATCCGTGCATATTCCGGGGACCCGGCTCCTCCACGGCGTTCCTCTTTTGCGCCGGTCACGGTAATTAAGAGGCATCGCCGTTAAAAATCACCCTCGTCGCGCGCGCGAGTATTACGAGCCGCGGTGCGGAATTTCAATTCGTCGAAAAACCTGTTCGCGGCCCGCGGGGCCCCGCTCGCGTTTTCGCTTTCCGTCGCGTGAACACCGAGGTATTAATGAATCATAGTACGCTGTAAAATATGCGTCTTGTTTTCTTGCGTATGCAGTTGTGTCTGTATTAAGATTTATCTTGATTATACGCGGAGAGATTTCCTCTCAAAACTTAGCCTGAAAATCATGTAATCGTGGGACAATGCGGCATTTCGAAGAATGAGTTTTTTTTAAATTTTACCATACATTTTACTAGTAGTTAAACTTAGAATATATTTTATTAGTAAAATGAATGGTGAAATTTAACAAAATTCCCATAAAGTTGCTCAAAATGTCATGCTGTTCCACGATTACATGATTTTCAGGGTGAATTTTAAGAGAAAATTCTCTCCGTGTAAGAATCAACATGTGCGCGTTCTTTGATAATTAATCTCCTACTTTAAAGGCATAAAGGCATAAAGGCCGAGACAAAGATTAGACAATTTTTAAGTATATATATAATAAATGAGAAGTGTCCCAAAGAGAGAATAATTTTCCCTTTCATTTATTAATTTTTATTTCGCAAAATGATGTAACAATTTGCAAATTTACTTCTTCGTTGACCGAATTAGTTTTAATAACAATTATAATTTTAATAGCGTCAGTGTTTTCTTGACCATATCTGGCATGTTTAATAATGCAGAAAATTTATTGCGAAAAATATTATCTCAGCCTCAGGGTTTGAACCTGGACTTTCCTACACTCTAGGCGGGCGTCTCACCAATTCGATCACTGTATAATCTTAATTAGAAATTCCCTCTTACGACCAGGCTAAATACATGAAGCAACATAGATTTGAGAAGCTCAAGATCTTTTAAACAGAATGCCCCATGACGATATTGTTTCAATGAACAAACAATTCTGTCATACTTAAACGCGTAATAAACTTGTACTTGTCAAGAGAGGTGCACTCGATGACAATCTCTGTAATAATATCGAACCATGTCACAAACGAAATTTCGTCGCGCGGTGCGACGATCTCGAGTGCGAAGAGAGTCACTCGTGGGCAGCTGGGCCCGAGAAATCGTGGATCGCTTCTTTGGCGATTTTATGATCGCTTAAGGCGGAACGATCGGAGTCCACAAAAGTGCTCGATCGGCTACAAAGAGCAGCACAAATCCGGGGAATAAAGAGGAAAGGGGCGGGGGGGGGGGGGAGGCGCATGACAATTATTGCACGTCAGCGTGCCTTCATTTCGGAATAATTAAGCGAGGCCCTTTTACACCTGCGGATCGCGCGTACCACGCGTATCCATGAAATCCGACGTCCACCCGTGACCGGACACGGGGCCCGATCCGGGGTCCTGATAAGAGATCGATAAGCGGGGTAACCGCCTCCGCTTCTTCTCGGCGGGACAAGACGAGAGAAAAAAACGGCCGACGTCACGACGGAGCATTATGCAACGCGAATCTGTAATTAAGATTTTTCGCCGTTATCTCCGGCTTTCTCTCCCTTCACGGGGCGCACGCTCGCGCTGTTATTAATTATTAATGAAGGGGATACGCGCGGTCATCATCGCATTTCCAAACAAAAAGGATTTATCGCGTACGACAGCCGTCGAGTCCGAGGCGCGTGCAGTTACTTATTAAATTTGGGAAAGATATAAAAGGTTGAAAAAAAATATGTAAAATACATTTTACTGTGCTAAAACCCATTGGCAGATTAAGGGATCCTAATTTATGTATTCAAAAATGCTTGTCTTTAAGATAAGTTTCTTTGTTTCAAGATAGTTTGAAAAACAGCACGATATAGAATTTTTATATTATTTAATGAAATATTAGCGAAACTGTGAAAGTTGTTTTTATGCAACTCCAAGTCGCCAGAACTATTCAATTAAATTCGCGCGCGATGGCAAAGTGATAAATTTTACCGTTCCTTTCACAAGGATTTGCATTGGATTCGACGGATCTCGCGACGATGCACATCGTTCACGCTTTAATCCGGCCATTAATGGGAAGTCGCAGACTCATCTGCACCAGGTTCGTTATCGCGAGGGCGAAAGAATCATTAAGCGACGAGACCTCGGAGAAGCGAATCTTCAGACGTCGCTTCACGCCTACTTCTTGGGGCCTCGGCGACGATAATCGCGTTTTCGCCGATCGCGCCTTACTTAAGAGCGCAAATTACATTGCACCCCGGAGCATCCAATCGATAATTCGGATCGAAACTGCCGGTGTTACGTTATAAAGTTTAAAGGTGCTTCCACGATGCACGTATCTTACATTTTACTACCGATTTCTGCTACCGCAATTTCACCATTGTACTGTGTCAAAGTTAATTCTTTCAATAGAAACAGGTTGTTTAGCCAGTAATGTACTCAGACATTGTTCTCAACTGTACGCAAGTAGATATTAAGTAAATGAAGTAAACAAAATTTCAGCAAGCAAAGTTTCCACGTATTTTAACAGCGACGTATTTAAAATATCCATTTTTGCGTGCACTTGAATTATTATGTGATAAAATCTGTTACCGAAAGGGACACCTAACGTGATAATAATTCAGCAATAAGAATGCCGCTGGATTCGAGATTTATTCGTATGAATCGAGCGTCGCGTTTGCATATGTATTCTTCACGAGTCGTCGGTTCGAATCACGATCCTGATTAATTACGCGCGTAATTGGCGATTCGTTAAGCGTCGCGGACGATGCCGCGCTTATGAGAGCGCGACGAGATAAGCGCGTGCTAACGGCGTGCGTGTGGACGCAGCTGCATGTGCGGGGCCCTCTCGCGTATCGGGAGAGCTCCTCCTCTCATCGGGACGTCGTCCCTCGAGGCTCGTAGGAAGATATACCTTGAGCAAACACGTTGGAAGAAGAGATCCTACCGGGCGGAACCGTGCGTATCGTTTTACTTTCGCTTTATCGTGACAAGGCCCCGCCATTGCTCCTCGTGTGCTGAAGGAGGTGGCAGGACAAAGAAACAAGAAATGTTCTTCTTTTATGATAGCAGAAGAAAGATAAATCGACAAGTTTTCGTGTAGTGTCGTTGTTTCTAAATCTCGATTTGCTTCAATCTCCCCAAAGATGTCATGCCAAGAGATCGCGCCGATTAATTAAAAAAATATAACAACGTGTCTTCCTTTCAGCTTTCCCTCTTACGTTGAACATTAAACGGAACATGTTTGTAATATTTTGATTAGAGTCGCAGAACTGTCTTTTTCTTCTACCTGATTTTAACTCTGGATAATCGATAATGAAAAATATAGTTAACGCGTGACAAAATAATGCACGTTTCATTATTAATAAAAATCTTTTTTCTCCAATTAAACTGTTATAATTGAATTAAATGAAATTTTCATTAAAATTTCTTTATAATGGATAGTACAGAAGAGATGAATAAGTTTGCAATTTACGATGTCTGAAAGCACAGAGGGAAGCTAATCGCTAAACTGATGAAATCATTAAAAAGAGTGTGAACAAAAATAATGGAGAGCGATGGCGAAATTAGAAACACCAAGGCAGGTCGAGAAACTTGCGCTCGGTTAAAAAAAAAGACAGATTAGTAACAGAGCCGGCTGTGTGCATCGACGCAACAAGTGCATGCAGGATGCACTTTGGTCGCCCGGAGCCGGCTGGTGAGGAGCTGGGGTGGGTCGAAGAAAGGGGTGGAGAAGGACGAGAGAAGCGATGGAATTAAATGCATGGCGAAGGAGGGGATACATCAAGCGGAGAGGGCACGAGATCGGCACGCGCCGAGTGCAACGATTCACGTGAGGAAGAGGGAGAGAGAAAGAAAGAGGGAGGGGAGAGAAAGAGGGGGAGAGAGAGAGAGAGAGAGAGAAAAGGGTGGAAGGAACTGAAAAGAATAAGAGAAATCGACCGAGATGCACCGTAAAGAGGGCAAGAGATGCGCCTCAGGACGACGTGCCCCCCTCCCGTCTCCCTTTTTATTTCGCGAACATGTTCGCGGTCGAATTTATGGCAGGAGGTGGAGAGTCGCCCGGCCGAGCGACGTGCATTGCCTCGAGTGCCCGGGTTGCATCGTGCAAAGTGCATTCGGTCTGCTTACCGGACTGCACCGGCCGCAGGGGGGCCCGCGCTACCCCTTTTCTCCCCCCGCCCCCCCTGGTGTATGTATACATATCGTGCAACCTGCGTCGACCTCATACGCCGCGAGGTGCAGCGGCCTTGTCATGTAAATGAGAAAAGTGCAGTCGTACGCGCGCGCGCGAAGTTATGCGGAAATGCAAGCGGTGCACACGTGCTTTCGGTCATCACGTTGACGACCGGTGTATGCTCGAATGAACTCCTTTAAAAGCGTTAGATGCAATGATTCATGGAGTCAACGAGTGGCACATTTACCGCCCGAGGCGAATTATCAACACACATGAAGTGAATGAATTAATTATAAGCGAAGATATATCGTACCACGCAAACATACCGTTGTGCAAATTAAATTTCTCTTTTATATATCGGTATTAACCGGGCCAGTTTGCGAGGAGAATGGCGCATCGTCATCTTCAGACATTTCGGAAACGGGTTAAACTAATTTTAAGACACGCTAACGATATTTCTTTTTTTACACTTGAAAGTGATAACTTTAACATACATATTCAAGTGCAACACGCTATGTAACATGTCGTATACAGTTGGAGTAAAAAGCAGCATACTTCTTTTGGGGATATTTTTAGAAAAATAGGAACGATGTATACTTTGATAAGAAGACTTTGTGTGTATAACGATAATATCTTCCTATACTTTGTATACATACAATTATTCCGAGCGAGAGAAGTTGCACAATTAGTCTCTCCATTCATATTGTATGTAATTTAATCGTTAGGAGACCCACATGAAAAATTTTCTGTAAAAAGTTACAAGAGGATGGGATAACAAAATTATTATGATTCCGATGAGTGAGGAATAACTAAAAAGGAACAGAACAAGCCCGTCCGGTGTCGGCTAATAGTTTCGTTACATGTTTTCAAGCTGTCGACCGCTCGTACGCAATTCCGGCCGGCCTCTGTCTGGCGCGGTGAATGAGTATCGCACGCAAAGACAGAATAATGCGCATTGCACGTGCACCGGGATGCACCGCAAAGTGGAACGTGCTTTCTCGCGGCCGGTGCACGGGGGTGAGTTCTGCGGTCGCGCTTTCGTCTGGCATATGCGGCAAATGATACCCGCGAACGATTCCACGCGCCAAGTTGGAGAATCGTAACGTGCGGTTGTCAACAACAATGTGCGTACGTCAACAGGCCGCAAATGTGTACGGCGGACACGTTTTTGAGGACTTTCTTGAGTGGACACGCGAATTTCGGGATACTGTAAGGCTCGAGGAACAGGAGGAAAGGGAACCCGCGTTATCTCGTTTATAAATTTCGTCGCAAGTGTACGGTGAATCGAAAGGGTTATTTTTTTTTAAATAAATTACCGCGTTCGATATATAAGTGTTACGGAAGGTGAGACTTTACTGGCAAGAAAATTTCTCTAATTTTATTAGAACCGTCCAAATTTCCATCAATCTCCCTGCATCGTAATATTTTTATAAATGTAAGATAGTTAACTCTGAAACTTTGATTCTTTCTTTCTCAGCTAAAATACTGAAAAGAATAATCGTAATGTCTAGTTTGTCATACATGATTCAAAGTACCTAATTCCAAATTTATTTCCATAATATCAAAGTTTTTAATGACAATAATTAAAAACATTTCTCCCAATCGCTTTCAGATAAATTTACGCGCAAGGGGATTAAAGGCAAACCAAAGGCTCGAGGTTTACGCGCTCATGTCACGAGGTTAGGCATTTTCCGGTCTGTTCTCACACTCGCGGGGGCTACTTACGGGCGTAAAGGAGAAAAACAGAGAGAGAGAGAGAGAGAGGGGGGGAGGGAGAGAGAGAGAGAGAGAGAGAGAGAGAGAGAGAGAGAGAGAGAGAGAGAGAGAGAGCCAGAGAGAGAAAGAGAGACTCGACGGCGGGCCAGAGGCAGTTAAAGTGGATGGAATTGGGAGCACGGTGGATCCCATGGAGGGCATTGTCGAGGGCTCGACCGAGGGTTGAGAGACAACCCGCGGGCTTAAACTAGTTTCCGCTCGTACCAGTTCGCCGCTTCCACGCGGTCTTCCTCCTCTCTCTTTTTCACCCCCTCTAACCCTCCCTCCGTCCCTCGTTCATCCACCTCGTCCTTTCTTTCTCCACCTCTCCGGTGCGCGCGGACGTCGCTTTACATTTGAAACATATCGGCTTATATGGAAATGAATGTTTAGCCATGCATCGGCTCCTAAACATCAAAAAACGGCGAGCGAGCTCGCCGCTGGAAGCCGCGTCTTCGACCTATTGCAGAAGACAACTCGGAAGTGATACCCGTTTCCCTGTCTCCGTCCCTTTCTATAGAGTGTATAATAAACTTCTGCTCTTCCCTCGCCGGGCATCCGCTCGTCCATCTTTGAATAACGATCTCCCACGGCGCGTAGTAATAACGATCGCGAAACGATCGTGCGAAGATCGTCGTGTTATCTGTGCTTTTCATATTAAAATTCGAGCAGTCTTACAATGGCAATGCTAGAATTTAATTTACACTCATATATATATATATATATATATACATATATGTATGTTAATCTCGGAAGAATCAAACAGGTAAGCATACGAAGAAGATATAGAGCTATCACGTTTTGAGATCGTCGAGTTTTAACCCTATTTGCGCAAATTTCTAATGTCTAAGTAATTAAAGACAAAAGAACTTGCACTTTTCTTTCCTAATTGCAAAAGTGTCACGTTGAAGGCTTGAGAAATTCTATGTTGAATGAATTTCAAAGTTTTTTTATCTAATTTAATTACAACGTCTTCCATAACTGTGCAATAAACCGAGAGTTCTCCACTGTCTTTCTATAAAGAAACGATGGAAGAATAGGAGACAAATGCCTCGCAGAGAGAATTCATCAATTATGTGTCAATACATCAATACACCTATGTACTTAATAAACGTATCAGGCGAGCTGTATCGCTCCGTGGCGTCGTATTTGACAAAATAATCCATGATACGTTCTTCAATTGGCGTTATCTCTTCGGCCGAGTATTGATTTGGCCGAGCGACAAATTTTCGGTTTATGCGGCGGCACGACCCCGAGGCATCGATAAGTTTGCTCCGAGCCGCTCACGTGGCGGGAAAGGAGTAAGAGGAGGCGGCCGCGCGGGTATCGGTGCGTAAGGGATGAAGGATGGAACAAGAAACCGAAAGCGAGCGCGCGAGTCCGGGGGATGGTGAAATAACAGATTGCAGTTGTGGCACGAGCGCGCGAGCGAACAGCCTGAGCTCTCTCGGTTCGTAGCTCGCGAGCAGAAGTGGCAGGTGCCACATTTTTTTTCGAATTGCTCGCCTCATCGTCGGAAAAGAGAAGCTGGCCTCTGCGGCGTTGTGTAGAGGCTCCCAAACTGCGCCTCTGCAAAAACGCGTCGCGTCGAGTATTTAGGTTAATCCTTCCGGCACCGTATCATTGTTTATTGAGAAAAGAAAGACCGGGATTTTTTTTGTTAGCTACCCCTTCTGCGTGACCATGGAGGAAACTCTGGAAATTTTTGAGAAACTTGGTATCGCGCGTCACTTTGATCGCGCGGAACGATGGGACGAGTATTTGCATAAATAGCTTCGTGACTGTTTCGACGTTTCTTCCATGTTTAATAGAGAAATAAATTATACGGAGATACCGATTGTTATTAATAAATGACATTATCATAATAAGACCTTTATGCTAATGTCGATATTTTATATTCATCGATATTATATCGGGCTGATCTTAAAATATGAATTTCATACTTTAATGCGAATTTATTAGGGGATATTTATTATGCCACTTACGTTAATAATGCAGGTTTACGCTACGTGCACGAAATAAAGCAGTGATAAACAGCGGTTTATATCTGATTGTCAGATTATCTGATTATATCTGATTAGCTATTATATTAACTTGTCAAATGAGCGATCTACCGCGCGAGGTACGAAAATTCACGATTTATAACGGACGATAGAGTGCCGACCGCTTTGTGATATCGGATTGATGATGGTATCACGATTCTTGGCGCTTCGTTATCGGCGACGTATATGAAACCGTGCTGCTATTTATAATGTAGATACGTACCATCGATCCGTGTATACGTGAGCATGTGGAGAGAACAGTGGAGAGTGTAAATAGCGCTCTAAGTATATTTCATGCACGATAACACGAACACACAATGCTATCTAAGGTCTAGAGCAATACTACGCTAGCGCTAGAGCAACTACCCGAGTGTTAAACGAATAATTAAATCCGGTCAAATATTTCTCGAACATTTCTTTTACGTCGACGCGAGATTAAAAAAGCGCAAACCGCTGCAGAGGCTTGTAAAAAAATTCACAATGCTGACAGCTTCAAATTGTGTCTGCTGTCCCTACGCGAAATGATATCACTCGGCCGTTTAACACTATCCAATGTGAACGAATTCGGCGAGGTATTCTGATATGCCTCGATGATTTATGACGATCCGCAATAAATTCAACGTCTTATCCATATTTAAGTTGACGAGACGAGAATTGTAAATTTAAAGTGAAACATTAATCGAATACGAGGTCTGTACGCGGAGAGAATTTTCTCCTAAAATTTATCCTGAAAACCATGTAATCGTGTGACAACACGGTATTTCCAAGAATTTTATGAGTTTTGAAATTTTACTGTACCTTTTACTAGTAAAATTAAAAAAACTCTTATAAAGTTCTTTAAAATGCCATGTTGTCCCACGATTTTCATGGTAAACTTTAAGAGAAAATTCCCTCCACGTGTATGATTGTACAGAAAATTGAGTGTTTAGCGTAACAGGAAAATTTTTTAACTGCGTATATTATAGATACAGATATTTGCAAATTATATTTTAATAAAAGATATGGCCGTTTTACATGTTATACAAAAATCCTGATAATAAATTCCTGGGCATATACAACCGCGTCAATAAACTCTAATACGATATTTTCTTCAAGTCTCCTTTCAATTATGGTTAATTGATAAATTTGCACAGTTGCTAAAAGAGCACAAATTAAAAGAAAAAAAAATGTTAGGAGATTACTCTTGAATAGCCTAACGAGATAAATGTTTCCCTTTTTCTACTAATTAGCTTCAACACACTGTAGATAAAGAATATAGTACACAAGTCCCTGTTTAAACCTCGCCAACGAGTGTGCTCGGGAGACGAGTGCGGCGGGAATGAGTTCCACTGCGACGATGCGATTTAATCCCCGGCGATTTTTGCCCGGGCACGTTCGGATACGAGTTCAAACTCTTGTGCATGCGCACACGCGCGCATTTACTCGCGTGCGGCCAATTACGCACCTTGTTACGCGCGGTATTACGCGCCGCCCGATCTCTCCTGCGATCGCCTGCGTGCAACCGGGCAACGGGTTAACGAACCTTTTGAAGTTCCGCGTGCACTCGCGAGCGCAGCGCAGAATGAGAGAGAAAGAGAAAGAGAGAGTGAGAGACAGAAAAGAGAGAGGGGAAAGGGGGAGAGAAAAATTAAATGCGAAATATGTGCGAGAAGAGACATGCGATCGACACGTGTTTTAGTGAGAACATCCGAGCCAGTCGCCAGAAATAACGACTGAATAATTTACTCGATTTTTTATTAATTAAAGCTGCTCGCGGTTTTGATAAATAAAAAATCGCGGTGGGACGGTCCGTGCCGCTTCCTGCATCGCGCGAATTTACGGCGATCAGTTAAGGAGCGGTGCAGCGGCAGCGGTTTTAGCGGCTTTATTAATACGGCCGAGCGAGGGGTCCGCAACGCGAGCACGACACGAGATCGGTTTATTTTACCAAGCGTCTCTAAATGGCGACACGTTAAGCGTGCGACACACGCAATCAAAATTTTTCATTACCACGCGCCACCGCTGCACCGGTCAGGTATTCGCGACGAGGCATATTTAACTCTCGCGTCCCCCTTCAAATGAAATATGAGAAGATAAAATAATATTAATTCAATAAAATCGATCTTGATGACACGTGAAAAATTAACTTTAATTCCTATCAATCACGAGCGTTGTTAACGTAAGACCTGTTAAACTAACCGTGGCAATGCGATCGTAGAACTGTCAGAATCATTGCGTAAAATTGTCTGTTGTCTGTGTAAACTTTGATAAATCGTGTTCGGTAAACAATCAGTCGATATTTATTTATTACATATAACCTATCATTGTTTCCTAGCACCGAATAAAATGAAAAATAGATCAACTCTCCACCTTAAATATTTGAAATTAGATGAAGTCAAGAATTAGACTATCAATACCTATCGTATTTTGTTTTTTTTTCGGTGGGGAAATAGTTCATAGTTCTCAAAACTGGTGCTTGTTTCTTTAATGCGAAGCTTTATCTACATAATTAGGTCTCTCTTTCTTCCTCTTTTCTCTCTTTCTCTCTCTCAAAACATATCTAAAAGCCATGCTCTCGTCGTACTTTTAATGGCGAAATTTTCGTAACTTACCGTTTCTTTGCTGCGCTGGCTACGGACGGTTCTACAACGAGCGAGGATCCGAGATAGGTATATCCTGTAACGAAAACGAAGGAGCTGGTTTTTAGGTGTGTCTTTAAAGAGGCGCACGAAATTCATGGACACGTAACAACACAACGGCGCGGCCAGTAAATAGAGCGATTACCAATCTCGCGGTCCAGGCCTTGTTATTGTAAAGGGTGTCCTTTCATCTATTCACATACTAGAATACGAACCGACGAAAGTTAACGGTTATTTCATTGTCGTCGCGTAAATAATCCGTCGTTATCCAACAGCGAAAATTAATATGGTACACACTCGCGACTGTATTAACACTTTTCCCTTTAGTGCAAATAATTTAGATTTCCCGATATCTTTATCGCAAACATTTATTAATTTGCAAATATTAATGTTAAACACTGCACTTCTACTCGTATCAATTTTGTACAAACGAATTTTTATACATTTTATTAATAATATTAATTAGTATAAAAAATGTTAAAATATTAAAATATTAGATTAATTCACCTCACTTCGTAGATTTTAGCTCAGCGATTAATCTACGGTAAAGAAACTTTAAAATTGTTGAAGAAAATTTAATAAGCTTGTCGTAACAAGAGCACGATTGAATTTTGGGGCCACTTACGTCAACGTATCTACTCTCTAAAAGTCAATTGTAATTGAATCAATGAATATTCACTGTTTTCAGTGACAACTGATTGACTGATCCACTGATCCACTGATTGACTTTTAGAGAGCAGAGTTTCACTATATCATATTAAGAAGAATCATGTCAATGTTGAATAAACTTCCACTGTTATTACTCTGTTCTCAACCGAGCTTTAATTCTTCAATTGCCACCGTAAGGTTCGACGAGATTACAAGTAGATATTTTCATCGCGATTTTCTCATGCGTCTCAAGTCGAACGGGAGAAATGGATCAATGGGTCAGCGTTACAACCTGTTTGAGCCTCGACCTCTGACCCCAGGGATGAAACGCGGAGAGATGGGAGACTTTTCCCATGGAAAAACACATGCGGCTGGACACCGCACCGGTTCCGCGCGCGGTCGCTTCCGGGTTCCGGTGTGCACGTGTGCGGTAACGGCGCAAAAATCGCGGCCGGCATTAAGCCCGACCGAAAGCTATCACCACAGTTACACCTCACTCATATTCTAATCAGGATCAAAAGGTTATGTGAACTGACATTTCGTAGCTCGCGACAAAGACGGAGAATGGGAGAGATAGTTAGAAAGGAGAGAGAGAGAGAGGGAGGGAGAGAGGGGGGAGAGAGAGAGAGGGGGGGGGGGAAGAGAGGGCGGGGGGAGGTCCCACCTCCCGGGTGAGAGAAAGAGAAGAAATGAAAAAAGAGAAAAGGAGAAAGAGAAAAAGAGAAGGTAGATAATAGAGCAGCGTGGCACACCAAGTATTTCCTTTCGTTTCCTACGTGCCAGGTGTCGTTTACCGGTCAAGCCCATCTAATTTCCCATGACCGGTTCCTCGCCGCGCGAATCGCGAGAAGAATAGATTCGCGAATCATTCTCGCGCCGAACGGTCGTTCGGCGTAGCGCTCGTTAAGCGGATCCGTTGAGGCCCGAGCGCTGTGCCTTCGGTGCCGGCTCGTGTGATTGTGCCCATTTAAATTTTAATCGAGCGCGAGCGGCTTGTTAGAATCCAACTACCGCTTCGTTTGCCATCCTCATTGCTTGTCGTCATCTCGTCAATTATATATAACTATACAATTAATTATTATACTTCAAGGCATCGTTTAATTACTATTAAAATTGTGGAGATTTTTCTATCACGAGTTGTCATCTAAATCAAGCCTGACAATTTCGTTGCGAATTCTCGCTTCCTCGATTTTAAACCAAGTTTCTCGAGACTAGATTTTCTCCGTCGCGGTACAACGACGTGGGTCAAGTGGCGAACTCGTTCGCGTAGATTCTATTAGATGCTACGCTCGATACAATGAGGGTATGCATACATCGTGGCCTGGACGAGCCGGCTTGGGAATGCGAATGAATTAGAAGTACGAATATGAAACGAAATAAGGAGAATGCGCGAGGCAGCAGAAAAATGGCGTGCTCGCGTGTCTCTCTCCTTCACAGTCATTCGTACGGCGGCGGGATAGAACGGGATAAAGAGCGGTAGATGGACGAGAGGAAAGGAGTGGCCATCTAAATGGCTACTTAGTATGTCTCGTGTCAGGTCTCTCCCCTCGCGAGCTCTCTGCCCCGTCAGTAATAATATTCGTAAGTGTACCTATATAGACGAGTGTGCTCGACCGCGTAGCCAACAGGTTTCATGCGAAAGCCAATTCGGTGGCGAGAGAATGAGAGAGGTACAGAGCCCGGGGTACGTCCTGACGAGGCTTTAATTCGATTCTTATGCCGCGTTAAATACGCCGCGCATTTTACGCCCGATTTCACGAGCCGTAAAGATGGGACGAGATTGCACCGGCGGGGTTAACTTTGCCATTACACTCGCCAAAGTGGGGCTTGAGAAGCGCCTCGGTACAACAAAACGCGACGGCACTGACGACAATACAGGTATAACAACAGCGGTAACAATGGTACTAACAGATAGGTGCTGAAATAAAGCAAGGTAGAAATTTTCCGACCGTTTGACAGGAGCCAGATAACGTAATGATGTACCTACGCGAGTCCTGTGATTAGCAGATGCAATTCAACATTTTACATGATTGTCGATATTGGAGTGTCTGTCAAGAGCGACGTAATGTTAGACTCGAACGATGCTCTTATATTGAATTTATTACACGCGTGGAGAATGCCGGACATTTTTCGTATAAAAAAAAGATGTGATTAAGTAAAATGTATGTAAAGTTATTATCAAGAAAATTTCAGACAAGTTTTACAAAGCTTTTTCTTCGATAAAGTTGTATAATTAATATTAATTTTTTGTCCATCTCTAATTGTAGTTACAATATTAAATTACAATATTATACGCGCGAGATGTTTGTACGCACTTAAGCAAATTAAATTGGAACGTGTAATAAGCACAAAGAGTTTCCTTCGACGATAACAAGAATCATTGCGGCAGTCGAACTGGTTCGTAAATGTCCGCGAACTTCCGGGAAAGCTCCGGCGCTTCGTTTCGGCGATGGGACACCCGTTATACGCTTAAAATATACCGGCATCTCGCATGGGGCGCGCTGCGAAGAAATGCAGAAACAGCAGTTGCTATGCTAGATGGTACTACTCCCTCCAAAATGTGCACACCCTCTTTCTCTCTCCTCTTCCCTCTTTCCGCGACGCGCGTGTTGTGTTAGAGTAGATGAAAGAGAGCGACAGAAAAGGGAGAGAAAGCGAGGAAAAGAGATGAAGAAAGAGAGCATCGGCGCTGAAGAGAGAGTGAAAGAGCCAGAGAGGAACTAAGAAGAAACACTACACAGAAGGGGCGAGTTACACGTGGTAGTGACGACGTGAAGAGGGCAGACGGGTATTCGGAGAAGGGCCACGGGGAGATGAAGCGAGGGAAGAAGGATCGTACGGAGAGAGAAAGAGAGAGAGAGAGAGAGAGAGGGGGGGCTAAAAAGAGGGAGTGAAAACGAGATCGTGAAGCGAGCGGGTGCAGGGGCTCACGGAGTATGAGACGACGAGTGAGAGAAGGAACGAGGAAGGCCCGGGAAGATGGGAGCGAGATGGAGCGCGCGGGGCCCTCGTTTCGGAGAGCTTCTAAACTCGCGTGGTCCGGGGTCTGGAAGCGGGTTTCGTAGTCGAGCCGAGCCGGTGTATGTATATGCGGTGAACGAAGCGAGAGCGCGGGCAGGAGAGTAGTAGGTTAGCAGGCGCTCTCTCCCGAGGGAGAGGGTGCTAGGCGGCGGTCCTGACGTTTGAGCAGGACGGCAAGTGCCTTTATAGTGGGTCAGCACTAGACCTGGGCACCCGGCCAGCAGCCTTCAAGGTCTCCTTAGTACGCGCTGTCTCTCCCTTCTACCCTACCTCATCCCTCTCTCCTTTGCCCCGCACTGCCTGTCCGCCTGCCCTTCTTTTCCCTTACAACGCGTAGCGGAGCCGCCAGGTAGGTGAGCCCGCTTCTTCTTCTTCTCTTCGTCGTCTTCTTCTTTGCCAGTTAGGGTTAGGCTAAAGCGAGCTAGCAGCGAATTTGGGCGCGTTATCCGGACGTAGTAGAATTGCCGTGCAACCTACCTTATATATATATATATATTCATTCATTTTTTATCTCATTTTTTAAATCCTTCTTGTCACCTTCGTATGAACGAGCAAACCTTCTCAAGTACTTTTGAGCAACGGAATACGCGATGCTTTTTTATGCGATGTTAATTTAAGAATATCTACGAAGATAAATTTTTGATATTAGATAAATCACGCTCGAATTATGTAAAACCTTCGGCGCTTATTGTTAGTGGATTTCGCAAAATTTATAATTATAACTATATGATAAAAAAATAATGTCATGTATAAAAATGTGTATGTACATAAATATCTTTTATAAACTTAAATGTGCAATTAACATTCGGGACGTGTAACATTCGTGTTTTATTAACTGTAAATAAATCTATTTATCAAATTTATCAATTGTAGAAAGCTAAAGCCGTTCGGGAATTATCGCTAAAAGATAATATTATGGCTGCAGCCGAATGTAAACCTAAGTGTAGAGTGACAAACAGGATCACCGTATCCACGATATTAAATATCAGCTATTATGAACCGTTCGGTACCCGTGCTATATCGGTTATTTTTATGGGACACGATTCTAAGAGATGAAGATCAGTCGGCGGACGAAGGTAGATTCCGAAAGTGCATCCGAAGTGCAGCGTTAGCGATTTCCTATCTCGTTGACTGATATGCCGAGAAGTTTTTCCAATAGTCTTCTATTCTCACTTATTCACTTTCGACTAATTCATTGAAAAATGATTTCTACGTTTCTTGAAACAGAGACGCTTATTTTTTTCTCGAAATACATTTTTTGTAAAATTATTTAACTTTGTGAAAATTATCTCCCGTTTAAGACTTTTGTCGCGATGCGGTTTCCATTAAGTTTCCTTATTCATTATGATTTTCATTCATTCAATTATTCCATTAACTTCTATACGTTAATGTTTCGTATATTCTCGTGTATATGATCAATCCAATTTATCATCGATGAGTTAAACAAGAATATAATTATTGAATGACATAACATTGACAATATTCTTACTGGCGTAGGGCAAGGAGGTGTTACAGACGGAGGGAGACAGGGGCGAAGAGGGCCCAGAGTACATCGGCTCCATCGGGGAAGTAATGAAATATTTGGGTAGCGCTGCGTCGGGAACGAGAATGGGAATGGGAATGAGAACAGGTTCCTGTTGCGCATTCCAGGCCGATGCTGAATACCGATGCCGTGGACACGGCGGTTGGCACGGTTAGGTACATAAATTACTATTGGGTTACCGCTCGACTTGTCTCCTCAGTCCCACGGAAATCCTCCTTTCACGAGCCGTGACTCACGTGACGTACCATGTAACACGAGGTGATAAGAACAGCATATCGGGAAAGCAATGGAAACTGACGCGTCTAAGTCAATAATTGAATAAGCCTTTTTCATTTGCAACTTATTGGAAACGAGCGGAGGAATTGTTGCTTCTCGAAGCGACTGCTTAGGATGGGCGACTTTCACGTTCTATTATTCTGAAGCGAGGCGGTTCCGAACGCGATTTTATCATAACGTTTTTGGAAATTAATTACGTAACTGTTTAACCGCTGCAGAACTGTTCCGGGACACGCGAGCAAAATGACAAAATAATAATCGTTATAAAAAGCGACGGGTGTGTGGGGAGGGGTGGAGTAATTAACTCGAAGGTGGCCTTTAAGATCATCGCGGAAACGTTGTGCGCTCCGAGTGAGGATTACTCGAGGATAAAGTTGTACAACCGGTCGCGTGATTCCAGGTAATATATCTTTCCGAGGTCGTGTCGTATCGTGACGAATATCAGTGGAGCCTCTCGCGCAACGAGAATCAGAAGAGACACGACCAAACGTGGTGAAAAACGTCAGAAAGGCAACAGAAACAGATACGAGAGCGTTGCCTCCATTTATCGTCGTGTGTCTGTATCACGTATGCGTTCGCCGGTGCATTCAGTAAAATTGCGAATAATTTTGCACTAAGCTCTTCAGAGATAACGCAACGTCCGTGTACACATGTTTATTTAATTCAAAATGTAAGCTTGCTGTATATCCAATTTTTTACGTTGCTAAAAGATTACAAAGTGTATCGTGCTTCAAAGAATTCAGCATTCGCGTATTGTTATTATTATCGTGAATAAAATATCGAGCACCCGATACAAACAGGATCAGCTAAAATTGTCGTTATCACAGTTATCCCTTGAAATTCATAGTTATCTGATCAGTGGTTCTGTCAATCTCCACACGTGCGCGAAAAATCAGTTACTTTCGACTCGCTCCTAGAGCATAGATTAGAACTTCGTATTTGAAAAGTATCGCGCGTTTCTGCCGACAATTTTCCAGCAAATAAAACTGGACCAGTTAGTCAATCTCCACGGCGCGGCAGAAGTGTAAGGCAACAGGAATCGTTTAGAACTCGGTTGGCCTTGTGGCTCCTCGTTCCTTCGTCTTCGATCCCGCCTCTTTGCTCTATCTCCCGCATCCTCACACCCTCTCACTCGCTCTCTTCCTCTCTCTCCCTCTGTCCATCTTTTTCTACTCTCCCCCCCCTCTCTCTCTCTCTTTCTCTCTTTCTTCATCGTTCAGTCCCTCTAACCCTCGCGCCGATCCCTCACCGTGAGAGCGGCCACACAAAGAGAACACGAGGAGCACAATGGATTACTTAGACGGGTAGGTTAGTTTGCCGAATGAAGCGAGCGGGCCCACGCACGTTAAGATAGGTCCTGACTGAGAATCCGTGCAGAAAAGCGCGCCAAACGCGAGATGCCCAGCTTCGTCTTGGACCATGTACCGCAGCCGAAACGGTCCCTCGCACAGGGTGATTTGACATTGTACAAACTTCGGTCATTGTATATGGACATATAAATTAACCGCAGAATTTTACAGTAATCACATCTATGATATGTCCGTGCCATTATATTTCAACGGTACTTTCGCTCACTTTCGATACTTGTAACTCATAAATTACACAGTTATTACGCCCGGCGGTTTTTTATTGCATTATTCATGCTCTCTAAGGGAATCTATTCCATCGGTCGAAACGCAATAATTATTCGAATAAACACTGTATATTCATATCCCATTTTAGTGTTTAATGTGGAATATGAATACGCGCCATGGTCTACTAACCCAACTACATTCTCTCTGCTTTGGTGGACTAATTACTTCCTCTTTCGTGACTGTTTATGTACGCGGGGTTACACGTTAATCCTTCCACGCTTGTCAATTCTTTTATTTCGTTCAAAATTATTATAATATGTAGGCACACACAATATGATCCGTAATACGCGAAATTTTGTATTTTAATTCGGTGACTGTACAACAATCTATTTTTTAATAATTTGTATAAATCTGAAATAAAATTAAATTCTATAAAAATGGAGCTTTTGGGTTAAATTTAACACCGAAGGGGTTGTATATGAATGGATCCTCGGCGCAGAGCAAATTTAGGATGTTCTAAACGTGCGAGCCTGACGGGTCGTCCTTGGTTATATCGATCAAAAACGAGCTGCACACACATCCGGCTCTTAAACGGCAAGCATTATCGAACGTAGTTTCGATATTCCGCTGGAAACGGTTTTACGTTCAATATATCGAGTTATTAATATACAATTTGATGTTAAATTTGTCATTAAAATTCCAATTTTTCAATTTATTGATGCTAATTGTCCTTTAGCTCTGGATTTTTTGCATTTATCTCAAAGCTATAACATTTATAATACAGTAATCATAGAAAACTCAAATTTATAGAGTCAAAATTTAGTTCAGTTATTGAATTAATAAAATATATGATATTTTATTAATTATTAATTTATATAGAACAATCTAAAGTTAAAAATAACCTCATATTAATATTTCTCTATGAAAAATCATACTACTGTTATTAAAAATACTTTTCAATATATTATCTTGGCATATTAATATTACTTAATTGGTTTATAATATCGTTCCTTAAAATGTTCAGAATCATGCAGAGCTAAGAACAATTATGCTTTAATTTACGAGTGTTGCATACACCCTGAATAAAGTTGCCACGTCAGAGGCGGAGAAGGAGAGTTCGATGCAACGCACTTACGATGCACTTCCCTAATCGAACGTTATTGTACCGACGACCGAGCGATGTTTTTGTCGGCGCTTAATTTCGATGAAATTAAGAGAAGCGTTGCGTCATGCGATAAGTAATACGCGTCGTAATACGAAGGACATTGCATCGTTCACTGATTACGCTATTTCGGATCGCACGAGTCATCGCTCGAAAGTGATACGTTACTGCCTGTTAAAAGAAGGAGTGCATTGCGCACTCGAAGAAGGTCTCGTCGAATACAATTCAACCATTTTCTTGCGCCAGACTCGTTAGTCGGCGCTATTTTCAGCGAATAAAAGAAGCTTTATTGCTGAAAACTTGTCAACCGACGACTGGTGTTGTGAGTAAAAATTAATTGAGTTTCTCTACGTTTTATCTTGTTAAACGCCATTTTAAATTTAGATTTCATCTTTCATATATTTTTCCGTCTGTGATAATCTGAATAAATTTCGACGTAAAACTGCAAAAATAAAATAAGAGAGTTCCTTTTCGCGGTTGTTTACCTGCGTCTTACAACATAATACGCATTTTTAGATTCCGCTCGTGCCATCCAAAGTACTTTCGTCAATGAAAGTTGTGCGCGGAGACGCAGATAACGGCCATTATCTGGCGGTGTACAAAGTTCAGAGTTTCGAGCGGTTACGAATGTGCCGGGCCGTGTGCGTTTCACGGCCGCGCTGCGGAGAATGAAGGGAAGTCACGCACGCACACGCGTACGCACATGGGCGCGTATCTCTCACTGGTATCGCTCTCGGTTTTTGAATCCGTATCATCTGAATGTAGTAAAGCCGGCGCCTTTTTGGAGCAAAAGTTGCGGCCTTATCTGCCCGGCCGATGACATTTTACGATCATCGAAAATGGAAAGGGCGTACGCATGAGCGTAATGTGCGTAAACAACGCCGTTTCCTACATTTGATCGGCCTTAACAAATCAGAGATTATTTCGGTTTCTTTTCCTCTGAAGACACCTAACGATTACAGGCTCCGATTATAACGAATTCTCTTTCAGTGACATGAGAATCAATGGTTGCCTCTCCAACTTCGATAATTTGATAATTATAGTCTTTGCGAATTGAGTTTTAGAAAACGTAGAATAAAACGTATGATTACTTAAACGGATTTAAATCTAGCAAGTATTTTGTGAAATATATTTTTTATTTTAAAATATAAGTTTGTGTCTCCGTTCGAAAGCACCGTTTTATTATCCAGAAAGTTTTGAGAAATGTCAGTCTATCTAATAGCCGAATGGGGGATTGCAGCAGATTCCATGCTCTTCGGCATTAAGTGTAATGTCGCGAGAGACTCTTAATAACCGGAGGAAGTTGTCGCGACTTTTCCCGAGAAACGGCCCCGAGTTCGAGCACGCAGTCGCCGCCGTCGCAAATTCGGCGAGCAAAAACGAATCTCGCCGATGGCGGGCGGACGGGAGGAGAGGAGAGGATGGGAGAGGAGGAAACAGCGAGCACGAGCATCAGAAGAGGAGTCCAGGGTCGCGCTATTCGTTCGTTCGTAGATTAAATCACTCGGTCACTTTTCTTTCTGGGCAGCCGGCTGGGACAAAGGCCGGCATTTCTCGGAAGAGACTGGGCTCGAGACTTGAGAATTAAAATAATATCCGCTCGTTCGGAGATTAATGGCGGTGTGCCGATGTAATTTTTCTCGACGTGCGGACTGCCGTCCTCCGCTCGCGTCGGGGAACGAAGCCTTCAGCTTCGGCATCGAGGCATCACCGTATCGCCCACGCCACGACAGTTCGGTTGCGCGATACGCGCGATATTTCCACCGGCGAATAAATCGATTTCTCAATTTTTATCTCGAATCGACATACGAAATGTCTGCGTTATATCTTTAATCTAATTAGACAAATAATGAGTTCCGCGTAATTCCTTATCGCTTATCTACTACGATTACGTGATGTTCTTCTACGCCTGATTGTCAGCTGATACGTTTCCGAATCAATATATTTTAATTTAAGATTAGTCTAAGTTTATTTTATTACTGTCTATTATATTACATTCTGTATGTGTGCATTATGTCTCCTAATAAACTGTCATAAGAATTTTTATTTTACGGATTTTTTTATTTGTATCTTTTTTCACATGTGAGTCGCATGACACCTTATTGAAATTTAATGTAATGTAAGAAGCTCCTCTTTGCAGAACGAGTGCAAAAACATGTGCGCTTTGTTAGATTGTTTGTCTGCTCCCTCTCTGTTCTCTTCCCCCCCTCCTCCAATAAGCTTCCTAATAATTTTTATTCTCTTATAGTCTCAAGGCAGTCAACCTAGTTTTTTTTATCATTAATCGATTGCATTACGATAAAGTTCCCGTGATTTGCTTTCGACTTTAAACGGAAAAACATCGTCGTTTAGAGTCGTCATTAAAATCTGATTCTAGCATTAATAAAATAAATAAAATTTCATGATTAAAGTAAACAAAATGCGAAACAGCACGTACATAAATATGAAATAAGTGTACTTATTAAAAGAAATTAAATAAAATGAATGGCAAAGAATAATAATAACTGAATATCTATTTGTAAAATATAATTGTCATCACTTTCACTTAAGATGTTATCACGAAAATAACTTGCGAATATCAATAAAAAACAACTACCGCGAAAGAGGCTGAGTTTACGTTTGAAAAGAATGAAATATACTCTTGGGACAAGCATGCCTAACTGCTATAATTCTTTGGTTGGAGGTAGAGAGGTTACATTTGAAAAACGTAAAATTTTACGAAATCATAATTTTCCTGAATAAATCGGTCACGGGAGATAATTCTTTGGTCTCGTCTCCCTCTTCCCGTGAAATCGCAAAATACGCATGAAGAGCGTTGCTTCCTAAAATGAGATTCCATTGTAAGCGCAAGTGTCTGCATTATGAATGGATGTTCGTCACGAACAATTTCTGTCTTGCTATCTATTATAACATATTTTTTTACTTCATATATTTCATGTATCTTCATTTGATTATTTATATATTTTTGCTTAATTGTCTCATATTAATAATTACGGATTAATAGTAATTAATAATGAATACTTTATATCTACATTATCACTGAGAAATTAAAAACACGATTTAATTTTACTTAATTTACAATTTAACTTTCCGGTCCTTTTAAAAAGCTTTCGGTCCTTCAACCCCGTCGTAATGTCGTTATCTTTCCCTATTCCCGTCAGGCTGCGGTAGCCAAGCTGTCAACTGCGTTTTCACGCGTGTGGAAAATCTGTTTTCGTGCATTCGGAGGCACGTCTCACTGCCTCGCGAGCCACGAAATGTGAAATCACCGTGAGCTCGACTCGCACGACCAAGGCAGGTGCGAACGAGCCTCGCTCGTATTTTTTTCCCGCCCGTTCTCCCTTCGCCGGGACTATCGCCTTCTCTTCGTCGCTTATCCTCCGACGGATACGTCGTTGACCGGTTCATTGACACCTGTCGAAAGACCCGGGTTTCTCTCCGCGTGTACCTGACAATTATGCGCACGTGGGCCAGACATCGTGCGCTCTCCATCTCTCTTTCGCCCTTAACCCCGTAACCGTTATCATTTATCGCGAGCTTTCATCCCTCCGCGTTCAATGCCACGATCATTAAGTCTTAAATGAAATTTCTGTCAAACCGATGTCGAGTTAAAATTGACCGAGAAACGAGGTTTCATTGTCCACTTACGTTCTCCGTACACGCACACACGCGCGCACGGTGGCCACTGAATCTTTTATATTAACACCTTAAAGAAACCGTCGATGGGATTTCTCTTAACATTTTCAACAATATCTCATTCACTTTCTTTCTTTTACTTTCGAAATTTTGGTTGAGAAAAAAATGGCAAAACTCTTTCTAGAGAATTTATCAATGAACTCTGACGAGATGAAGAAAAGGTAAGAGATATATGAAAGGATCTCATTATGAAGATCACACAAATCTGTTGTCCGCTCAGAATTCATTATGGATGCTAATTGACAGATTTCATCGACGATGAGCGCTGTCGCGGCGGTTAAGAATTAACGGGACACGCTCGTAACAGCCATGCCGGTTTGTGCGATGCCGAAATGCTATTTCGATTTCTCAACGAGTACGAAAATCTCAACGGTTGCGAAAATATCGAGATAAATTCTTTTTGTCGAAACGTGTTTCTCCGTTGATTCTCTTATAGTGACACAATTATTTTCTGACGAGTGTGGCGCAGAGAAATGTGCGCCGCTTAATAAACAAATGAACGAAAAGATACGAGTTCAAATCCACGAACACCACTGGTCTTTTCGGAATTTTCCGAAGGAAAGTGGTAAGGCACCGAGAGCATCCTGTCACACATATTCTTTTAGGGGTACAACCCTCCAGATTGGAGGTTTTCTTCGGCAAGGTTAGCAGCCTACCGAAAATTAAGTAAATGCTCAAAGTACCTCTGTACCAGAACGAACTGGATGAAACAGGCTTTTAAGCCTAATACGAGGAAGAAGGAGAAGAGTTATTTTCTGCGTTACCATACGTTTTTAATATTTATACACGATTCCAAAATAAAAAAAATACCGCGATTAAGATAATGGAAAGAGTTACGAAAGTGACAATTAGATAATGACGCTGCAATAATAAAATTAATAGCCGAAATTTTGCTTCGATGTAAAATTCAAAACGATAACATGGAGAGCCAGGTCGAAAGGGTTAATGGAATTCAATGGAACTCGCTTCATTGAGAAGACGTTCGCGTTCTCTCGTTTAACCGAAACTCAGAATCGGCTGGCTATATTTAACGTTAAATGTGGGCCGTGGGGACGAGTAGAAACGTAGGACAGGAAGCGGCTTCGATCGCGACGCGAGGTGCTTTCGTTCCGCCAAAAACTCCGACAGTGACGCTGCGCGCTCGGGAAGTCAATGGCCGAGTATCTAAAACAAACACGTGTCTCCGAGCAGCCGGGCAGAGGTCACGCAGACAAAGACAGTAAGATTTCGAGAGACTGGGAGTGAGAGAGAGAAAGAGAGAGAAGCTATGAGAGAGAATGAGAGAGAAAAGAGAGAAGAATGAGAAACGTAATTTGAGAAAAAGAAATCTATGATATCTATAAAAATATAAAATTTAGTTATGAAATAGGTGAAAGAAAGATGGAAAATAAAATATATTACAAAATAATAAATATTTCTGCCAAAGGTAATGAGAAAGAAAAAGATAAAGAGATATTTGTTAATCGCGTCTAAACGGTCAGAAATCATGTAAACTAACGTATTACATGACTTAATATAAGTGTGATTTGGAGTTAAAACTGTATTTGAGATGGCCATGAAGAAGTTCTTAAAATAAATGTGATAAGAGAAAAAAAGGAAAGAGAGCGGGAGACTAAGGAGAAAATAGAGAATGAGCGTTGACGAGTAAGAGATCGAACATCTGGAGCATAAATCTCTAGAAAGAAACGTTTCTAAGAGAATCCTTTAATGTCTTAAAATATTTCCTTATCAAATCTTTTTATAGCAAACTTAAAGCGATGAATATTGTCGATAAATATCGTTTATAATCTTTACCAGGTTTCTTCATAAATACTATGAAGTGAAGTCGCTTTGTGGCGGTAGAATGATGGAAAGAAAGATGAGTAAAGAGAAATACACTATTGCAGTCTTTTTACACGATGCTAAAGATAGCATTTCCTTTCTTTTTTCGGTGGCGTTTTTCCGGCAAAAATTCTATATCGAAATTAAATACAGTGCTATACAATTTTTGAAATATCTGAAATTTTGCTCCAATTCTGCTTCAAATAAGGAAAAAATCTCACTTGCGATTAAAGAAAAAATAAAGTGTTTTCTAAGTATCTCGATATATTCTTCTCAAGAAGAGAGTTGCCGCAAACACCTGAGATATCACATACTGGACTTTTGGAACATTTTATGTGTTATGTATTTGAGAATAAGATTGATCCGATATGAAGGCGTGTTTTACGGCGGTGCGATAAAAAGTTGGGTTCAATTGAAGGAATGTGTCTCTAGACATATTGCAGGAGGACAACAGGTACGTGTGAGCAGACTTTTGGCAGCTCTCTATTCGGTTCTCGAAGTGATGCCGCAGCTGGCTGATACCAGTTTATACTAGCGGATATCATGAGCCTGGCTCTGTCTCGGTGACACATTGTACAAGTCTCATGAACCAACGCGAGGCCGGTCATGGTTGCACCTTGCCCACACCATTCCTATGCACCGCGGAGATAACGACACATGGCAAAGTCACCGTCGAGACTGCAAGCGCAAGTTTCGACGAACGAGCATGAGAAAACGCGTAGACGGAGAAAAAAGGCTGACCAAGATCAGAAGCGATAAATATAAACGCGAATTTAATATCCATAATCGATCTAAACCACTTTTTTTAGACGAGATTAAAAAGCGCCGATCTCGAGGAGGAGCTTTTATTTTCCAAGATATAATAAATGATATGCATCGATCAGGTGCAGCGGATTAAAACGGTTAATAATAACGATCCCGTTCGTCGCCGTTGGAAAAACCCTTATTATAATAATTGGCACTCTCCTTTCTACCTCCGTCGCGCTTTCGGCTCACGACGGTCGCGACTTACTCCGCCGTATGAGTTGCGATCGGTGGAATCGGTCGCCCGTAGGCTGCCCGGGGCCTGTGCGAGGAGGAGAGGCGAATCGTAAGGCCCCATCAGTGTCGGTTACCGGTGCACTGTTAACAGGTAACTTTTTTCGGGGGCAGGTGGTCCCGAGCAGGCACGCGACAAATCAAGCCGGGCCGGGCCGCGGGCCAGCGATTACAAAAAAGGAAGAGATTGCGCGGACATGTTTATTCGGCCGCATAAACATACGCACGTAGGTGCGCGGTGTGCTTGGGAGAAAAGGTGCGAGAAATAATACGGAGTCATTGCACCGTTTTTACATTCATTCCTTTTTTCATTCCTCTCCGCTTCCACGGCGAGAGGCGAGGCGGGAGACGTTTAAGCGACTTATTTTCGAAGCGAGGTGCGTCGAATTACGGTACGCGTATGACGATGGGCTTCTTGCGTGACGCCGGAATCGAGCGGGACGCGAATTGATGCGATGTATCTTAATAACAATTTCGTAAACGTGACTCGGGCAAAAAAATGCAAATGACTTTCAGAAAAAGTAGCGTATACACCTCTCGTAGGTTTCTCTCATTTGTGGAGTGTAGATATTTTACAGTAGTTTGTTATCAACGTATATACTTTAAGCTTTTATCAAACGTTCAGATTTTACTCCAACTTGTATATTTGGAAACGCCATAGAGTGCTAAAACTATAGTGTACATATAACTATAGTATGAATGTCGAAATGATCGAGGCAATCCTGTTTAAGATACGTCTCGATAGGAGGAAGAAAAATGCGAAACATCCCGCGTAAATGGGACGTCTTCTACAGACGTTTGAAAAGGGAGTGTATTAAGTACAGGCAATTTTGGATGCGAATAATGTATTCCTAGGAGCATCTGCTCGTTCTAGCTGTCGAGAATTGCATTGGTGGGTGTAAACCCTTGCACTCGGCGGCCGTTCGCGTCCCGAGTAGCGACCGCGGTGTATTCTCGTACGTAAATGTTATCAAATTCGAAAAATTAAATTTTATAAATTTCCCTACACACAGTCCTTTTTTTCCTTCTGAAATTAAGATATACCGTAGAGAGAGATGTTCAGCGTTAAGATAGTGGGCGAAATATGTACAAGCGGAAGGAAAAAGCTGCAGAATAAAATATTTAATTCGTACGAAATTATTTCAAGTATCGCTTTCGAGTCTTTTTAATCAATCTCGTGGCAAGGAATATAAAACAGATATTAATGAGTAACGGCTGATCAATTCGGTACAAGCCGACGTGTTACGAGGAAAGAAGAAAGCGATAGGAGGCGGCCAGAATGGAAGAATGTGGCAGCTTCCTGTTGGCGTCTCGGCACCGACTTTTAGGCTTCGTGTCTTCGAGATCGTGCTGAAGAGAATGGCGTGTTTGAACGCCGGCTGTGAAAGAGGAAGACGCATGCTGTGCACGCACATGCAGGCACGGCGCATTGCTACGTCGTCTGTGGAATTTAGGGAAAATGCGACCTTTGAGGAAATTCTTGGCATTTTCGAATATATAGGTATATTTTACCAGAAGATTCTTGCACAGAAACAGAGAACCTAAACGGAAACGATATTCGTGAATTACTGTAAATTCTTGTAACGACTATGAATGTTAGCTGTAGAAAAAGTTAATTCGCCCTAACATTGTATCTTTGCGCTCAATATAAAAATACATCGTGGATAATAATTTTGAGATAGATATAATCCCCAGAAAACGGCCGTACAAATAAATTTGTTTAACCAATTAATTAATTTGTATTAACTTGGCACTGTTTATGATTATATAATTATTCTATTTGTTAATATCTTGCCTTCTCTTTATTTACTGATTATTGCACACGTATGTGATCGGACTAAAGATTAAATTTGGTAAAATATACGATTAATGAAGTGAAATATTAATACGTATTCCAATGATCTACAATTTGTGTTTCGGTGCACTAGCAACCCTGAAACGCCGCGAACGAGCACACAGCTCAATCGTTCGCTAGACAGAGCGGCGTGCGAGCCGCCTAAAGCCCGATTAGACCGCGGCTTTGGTAGAGTTCTCCTAAAACCTAACTCAACAACCCACCAAACTAGTTCTGGCCTCGGCTCGTCGGTATAACGTTCTTCGCGCGGCATTGTATCCGAGGATCGGCCCTTACGCTGCAGAAGCAACGACCGTATTGCTAACGAAATATAGAGGAAGAGACAGAGAGAGAGAGAGAGAGAGAGCACGAGAGGGAAAGGGAGAGAGAAAGCGTTCGCCATGAATCGCTCCGAGAGGCTCGTACCGTAGCTCTCCTTCCTGTAGCTCACTTCTAAGTAGCTCTCGCACGCTTTAGAGTACGATTATATGTACCAAGAAAACCGCCCTCCTTTTCCCAGCAAAAGAGATCCAATATAAAAGTTTCGATACTTAACTCTGTCAATTGCGAATCGATAGAAAAATATTTCAAGAGATTTTTCAACGAATTTAGAATGCTCTTTTCTCGAGAATAACGAGATATGCTTCATTCGGATGTTGTTAAAGTACGCGAGAAAGGGAACGTTGAATAAAAATTTCGCGAGATTACAAATATCTATGCAAACAATTTGCACAATTTCTTACATTTCTTAAAAAGTTTCTTCTGAAAAAAAAACAGCTTTATCAGAAAAATTCTATTTGGCAGTAATAATCTTCTTTCCAATATCTTATTCTTTCGACGATATTTGGTCAAAACCGAATATGTCGCGTTATAACTTTGCAAGATTGTTTTAAAAAAGAATGAGATTCGTGGTTTTAATTTTAAGTTTTTTTTTCCAACGTATCCGCAGCTCTCTCGTGTCGCGGCGGGGATTAGTTTCGACCGTTTCCTCATCAGAGAAGTTCAAGGGTGAAACGTGGCCTTAAACGGCGCTTTGGCGCGATGCGTGCACGTGCGTGCATTAATACGCTCTAATGAGGTAGCCGATGGGCGCGAGAGCGCACGAGAACTACAGAGTTGTCAATGGAATTTATGATCTGGATACCAGGCATGGCCGCGGAACGTGACGAGTGTGACTAACCGATTTTTCGGCGGGCGAGGTGGAGGAGAGCCGAAGAGATGAGGTCGGCGGCTATTCGCGATGTAAATTTCAACCTCGGAGGAGACGACGACGGCGGAGGTGGCGGCGGGGACGACGGAGGCAGCTCCATACGTCACGCGTGTTCGCGCGCGCGCACGACCATTCGCGACCTTGACCACATTTCTTCTCCTCGGCTCGAGAGAACCCGCCGACTGACTACTACTCGTGCGGGCGTGACTCGGAGCCTCGAAGTCAAGTGCCGGTCCAAATTCTCACGATCGACGGGATAAGTCGAGAACGTTAGGTCAGGACTATACCGAGATGACGAGAAGGGACGAAAATGCGAAACATACGATGCCTACTTCTCGCTTCTAGTTTTTCAGGATAGTCCTCGTCTTTTTCTCCTGGACCATCGCGTACGTCTTGGGTCGGAAATGTTTCAAATTGCAGCCTTTTACTCCGCTTGTCCACGAAGTGCCATTGAATTATTAATTTGTACCCTTGTCAATAAATTCTTGCATAGAAAGTCATTGGTCTCTTGTTTCTAAAACGCTAGAACTATATATCGCGAGTTTAATTTCTTTTTAACGATTCTCGATAGGGAATATTTTGCACGAAGTTACCATGCTGGAACACACCATTTAGAGGCCTGAACGAATGCGAGGGTGCAGAATAGTCCTTTTGGCTAGTATATAGTCGCCGGCAGTCTAACGATTAACGGACGCGTTCGGCCGCCTGACGTTTCGTCACGCATAGTTAACTTCCACTCGGCAGACAATTTTTGCGCGTCGTATGTCTCGACAAGTAACATCGATGGACGGAAGCCAAGGCACCAGGAGTCTTATTTCGAGCCCAAGTTTTAACGGAGCTCTCGATTTCTCTTTCTAATATTCTACATATTTTATTAGATTTCTTTATAGAAATTGTCCGTGGCAATAAAAAGCAGACACGTCGAGACGAGCTCTTCTCGGTTAAAATTTGATATTTCTTTTTATTTTAAATTCGTGGCGTGCAAAATTTTACGGAATTTCCTTCAAGCGTAGACTCGAGCTGTGGCCGCCGGGAAGGCAATTGCCGACAGTTCTAGGTGCAAAGTAGGAAACGCTTTTCTACGATCGTCCGTTCGAGCGATTCTGCTAACCGAGAAGAATCGTCTTGCCGGCGATAGATCCCTCGAGTACGTACACGTGGCTGTCGTTTTGGCGGGAACAGCCAGCCCCGTAATCGGAGCGATCGACAACGGTTGGTCGACGCGCGCGATTATCAGCGACTTATCGCGAAGGCGAGCACACAAACGCGACCTTGTCGCGCCGTAACTGGCGCCATTTTGCGACGCGGTATCTACCACGTGGATAAGTTTTCCACGAAAGCGGAGCGGAATTGTCACGCCTTACTTCGGGAAAAATTAAGATAACCGACGAAATTCCTCGATTCGACGACTCACTCCAGTTTGATTTAGAAGCAGAATTAAATAAGTGTCGAAATATAGTGACTGTGTGTATCACGTTATATGTTTTCTGAAAGCCTATGTAATGAGATTAACCTTGCTGTTGTCGAGTCTCGAGATAATCGAAAGTAATATATTTTACAGAACGTTTGACATTCTCAGAGAGTTGATTTTTAGAATGCTATCACTGGTAATCGTGGCAGCTTGATTTCGAAATAAGCTTTAACGAGATAAGGCACGTCACGTTTTCTATATCTGATACCCTCGCATAGCTGTCTCTTAGCGCGAGTCGGAGCACACGATGCGATTTGGTGAAATAAAAAAGGAATTTGCATGCCGGGTGCTGAGGACACTCGAAACTTCGTGGTTGCGAAAGAATCGCCTTTTTTCGGCGGAAGCCGAAATCGGTGGCACAGCGATTCTCAAACGTAATCTCGCGTTCGTCACTCGTGAATGGAGCAATCTTTGGGCCGTGGAGGAAACGAGTGGCCGTGCGCGATATAACGTCAATTTCGCGCGTGTCCGCGGCGATATCCTAATTCTGCACGATCATAAATTCGCTTGTCGCACGAGCTTCACGTCGGATCTCGTAGCTTCAATCTCGCCCCGTCCACGACCGGAGCTAAAGAGTTTAGTGCAGTCGGAAAACGTTTTTTTCTACTCGTTTACACATCACTATTTATCCGTTTATCACCAGCACGACCTAATGAGTAGGTTAGAGTGTTAAGACTCTTTTTTAATAACTAGAAGTTTACAGTTGCACATAAGAAATTTTATCTTTGAATAATCACATAATCGACAGTTTTATTTGTCACATCGACAGTCATTTTTTTCATTACACACCGGAAAAACATCTCGATGTACTCCAACTTCACGTCAAGTGCGTCGTCTGTCGGAAAAAAGAAAACGATCGACTGTGAACCATCGATGTGACACAATAACCTGACAGATACTTTCACGAAAGATCTCGCGAGGGATTTGCCATACATATATTGACTATTCATGCGTAGTGTTTGACGAAACACTCGCTCTAGCATTTAGAAAAGCTGTCGGAAGCATGCTACGCAGACTCTTACGTCTACTCGGCGCTCTTACAATCTAGCAAAAAGCACCTAAACGAAGCATAGCGCTGTTACGTATTATTGTAAAAACCAAGATCCATTTTCAGCGGTACAAGTGCTAATCAAACAAGAAGGTTTGGGTGTTTAGGATTAGGATAGCTCGATGGACACAGCAGAGGATCCAACATTAATTCGATTATCCAGGCGACTCCTAAAGACTTGCCGACGAGATTTCATTGAAACCTTCGTGTTTGCGCAGATTTGTATAAAGCGACAGTATTGTAAATATTAGGTACCAGTGGGAACGGTTTATAAGCTCACAAGTTGCATAAACTTGGGGAAAAAAGCAGTAGCATAGATGGCAAAGCGGCGAAAGAGTTTTATTAATGTACAAATAATTTGGCAAAGCGGCATGAAGCAGGTGGACGTTCCTCTTCGATCTCTTCTCGTCTCCTCTCCGGGTCGCCGTCGTCGCCGTCGTTGTTGTGGCGGTAAGCAATGTATAAAGCATTATCGGAAGCATCAAAGGCAGCGTTAGCGTAATTCATCTCACGTTGGCAACTCACCGTTCAGCTTGTCGATCGCCCGATCGGCCGTGGACTGATCGGCGCAGTCGACGAAGGCGTAGCCGCCGCGCTTCACCAGGATCGTGGTGCACGCCAGGCTGTGCTCCTGGAAGAGTTGCCTGAGAGCGCTCTCGTTGCAATCTGACGGCAGATTGCCCACGTAGAGCTTTGACATGGTGGCTGGCTGCTCGCTTCTCGACGCTATGATGCCGGCTTTCACCGAGTACGCGGCTCGGTCACGTGTATCAGGCTCGACGAAAACGGCGATTCGGAGCGCGTGCGCGCGGACTCGCGTACCCGATTCCCCGAGTACTGACCTCGTCGTAGACTCGGGGTCTACGTGGACCCGGTGGAGAGTGGTTCGGACGCGGACGCGGACACGACACGACGGAGATCGCGACGATCACAGAGGGCGGTTGGACGATGCGGACGACGGAGCGGGAGGAAACGGGTACGTGATGCCGGTGATAAGTGGAGAAATCGTGCGGGTTAGATCGGCTTGGATGGAAGGCGTCCGATGGTATATCCTTGGTGGGACGACAACGCGGGTGTTAACTCTTGGCTGGATCCCGGATACGATGTGGATCGGATCGCGGTTCGCGCGTGGGTCACGGGCTGCACACGCGAGAGGCAAAATGCACGGGGTCCTTGGACGACTTCTGCGACGAGATCGGTCCTCGACGGGCTTGGCACCTTCTTTTGTTTTCCGCTGTTGGCTTCCTCGCGCCTCAACTGGCCGACTGCGAGCCGCTCGATCCGCGGATAGGCGACGACTGTGTGTGCGGTCTCTTTCTCTCTCCCTCTCTCCCGCTGTCTACTTTTCTCCGTCTGTCTCTCCGGCGACTGAAACGCGGCGCTGTTGCGCGAATCTGACGCGCTTCCGGTGGCTGTCCGTCAGCAGCTCGATCGCAGAAACCGACAACGATGGAGACCGGCCGGCGTGTCCTCGCAGAAATGGCTCTCCCCGATTGCTCCAAGTTTTAAGGGACGCGCGCGTTCGCCAAGTCTGTCTCTTTCCCTCACGTCGACTCGCGGCGTGTCCAAGGAATTCCCCCCTCCTCACTCCCTCCCTCTCTGTCTCTTTCTCCTTGCGACGGCGACGCACCTTCCTTCCAGGGTCTCCTCTCTTTGGCTAGACCACAACGCGACGTCCAAGGGGCTCCTCTCGTTCGGCATGTTATGCCCCTCTTTCTGTCTTTCTCCTTCACCCCTTTGCCTCCCAGGGAGGGGGGGGGGGGCAGTCGAGATGCAAACTCGTCTCTCTTCTTCTTTTTTTCTTCTGCCATCGCTAGCCTTTCTCTCTTCATCTTTCGCCAATTCGTAGCTCTCTCTTTGCTCGCGCGTGCACTCTCCTGCTTTTTTTCCTCTCTCTCTCTCTCTCTATCTCTCTTTCTCTTTCTCTCGCCCGTCTCTCTCGTGCGTGAACGCAAACGCGGTGTACCGAGCGGGAAACCAACTCGAAATCCACCGGTGATGGAGCGCGGATTGGCCGTTCGTTAACCACGTGGGTGACCCCACCGATTCCCGCCTCTGCTCGCCATTGGCTAGTTTTCGCACGCCGGTTTTCGCAGCCGAGTACGCGCTCCGTCTGCGTGCATGCGTGCCTACCATGCGTGCACGCGAGCGCGTGAGCGTGCATGCGTGCTCGCTCGCTCGTTTCCTCTTGCGGCTTTCCTCTTCCCCTCACTCTCTCTCTCATACACTCCCATTCCCTCTCGCCTCGCGCCAATCGCGCACACACCGCGAACGTACGTTTGTACTGATGCGTTACGCATGTGTGTACTCACTCGTGCCTCCGCGCTAGGCCTGCAGAAATCTACCGGGTGTTTTTGGAAAACCGCGAGATCCTTGAAAGATTTTAAAAGGTAGGTCTTTCGCACATAAAATCGCCGCTTAAAAAACTCGCCAGAAATGCATACAGCTAATATTTTTCTAAATGCTAGAACGCATATTTCATTCAGTTCTCTTGGAACATGTTTACAAAATATTCCATTAAGTTTCACGATAGACTTTTTTATGACTTTTATGAATTTGTCACAATTTTTATCATATTAATAATTGACTTAACATTATGAATATATAAAAAACATTATAATTTAATCGCAACATTTGAATGTTATCTAATATTCATTAGTTTGATTGATGAGTGAGCGAGAAACGAAAACGCGACGATATAATTTCATTTAGTATAACGCACTTTTATGATTCTTAATGTTTATTTTGTAATTTTGCAACACAGTTTAGCCTAACTTTGTGAGGATTACTAATGGATATAAATACTTCTCACGACACTCTTTACTTTAGTGCCGTATAAATTAATTTGTATGCACAATTGCATTATCATATCGTGAAAATCTTTTAATCGCTATCGTAAACGAAATTAATAAGTTTCACGTAAGAAGTTTTCGTCCAAGTTTCTTTAGGGTGTTCAGATTCAATCGAGCAGTAGTGTATATGATACACACGATGCTCTTCAACGTGTGTAAGGATTTCGCTGGAGGAAACGCGGTAGATAATAATATTCAAGACCGTGCGAGCGTGCTACAATGTAGGACGAATTACAATATGAAACGCCGTATGTCGGTGTTCCATTAAAATTAGGCTGCCGAGGAGAGCATGCTAATTATTCCGCAGGCTCCACAAAAGTTCCTTCGCCCTGGTTCTCTCGCCCGACGATCCCGCCGTCCTTGCGCACCATACAGCTTTCTCTCTTTGTCTCTCTCTCTCTCTCTCTCTTTCTCTCTCTCTCTCTCTCTCTCTCTCTCTCTCTCTCTCTCTCTCTCTCTCTTTCTCTCTGTCTTTCCTTCTCCTTCTTTGCCTGCGCAGGGATAGACAAATCCCACTCTTAGAGCAGTGTGTGCCTCTCACAAAAGGGGTGGAGTGAGACAGCTGGCCGTGTGCCCAGGGTCAGGGTGCTGTGCTCGAAGCCATGGAAGAGGACGAAAAAAGGAAGAAACCGCGCCCATGTTGTTTCTATTCACCTGCCCGTGCTCGAGCGCCGAGCAAAGACGTCGTTAATAAATTACGATTAATTAGCGAGAAGCGAGAGTGCGAGGCCGCTAGCGACCGCGGTTTAATTACTGCGATGTCAACGACACCGTCCGCATTGTACAATTCATGTCCTCGCACGCGTCATAATGTCACGTGTTCGCGGTGTACGAGAAATGTGGAAAAGCTGGAAAAGGAAATACTAACGAGGCCTCTTTTCGGAAAAAATCCCTTCAGTGTCCGGTGCCAACGGAATAACATTGCACGACATATGTTCTCTCGATATTTTTTCCCTCAATCTCGGATCATATTCTACTTTTCCTTTTTCCATGTTATTATGCTATCACTCGCAAACGCGTATGGGTCTATGGTTTTGCTAACATAAACCAAATGACTGTACGGTTCTGTCCCCTGCGGTTATTATTAAATTGTTCTTCATCTCTATTTAGTATTTAATTAATATAAAATAAATCTTATTAATAAATACATGGCAGTTGAGAGATAATGTTTGTAAAAACTCTTCCCCTCTCTCCCTTTCTCTTTCTTTTCCTCTTTCCCTCCCTCTGTATATGTAAATGTTTATATTATAAATTTTCAAACCGCAAAATAAATGTTAAACATATTTCAACCTCCACTGAAGTATCTTATTAGAAAAACACCTTCTGTACCCTTATAAATATGCATCGTCTTTTTGTATATCATTAAATCTAAAATAATTTATTTTACTCGCGATTTTCGATAGATTGAAAAAATCGTTTTATTAACTTGATTAAAAAAAACTTCTTAATAACTTCACATGCAAAATTCGTCATCCAATTTTCTTTCTTCTTCTATACGGAATTTTAGCACAAGATCATATCGTTTTATCTTTGACAGTGACAGTTTAAGTTTATGGGGCGACTTGACGGATTTGATCGATTTCTTACACGAGGGTGGTTCAGTAAGTAAATACGAGTAAAGTATCTGCAGCACTGCACGCGTGCTCTTATATTATACAATAATGTCAATTGTCAACAATAAAATAAAATGAAATATTCAGTTTAATTTTATTGCCGCCCAAATTTCCAATTTTATAAAAATCGACGCTCTATTAGTATGAAATTAGCTGAAATTTTGTGAAGAATAGAGGAGTATGCTTAAAGTCACCATCAGTGATGAATAAAAATAAATTTGTGAAGAATGTCAATATAATATAATGTAATAAATAACGCTATTTAAGCACATGTTCTAATGTAATTGCTGGAACCTTCGCTAAAATGGTTGACATAGTCAGTTGCTGTAGAACTGCCGAAGGTGACAGACACTCGGTTATAGAGAGAAATTAGGCTGTACAAGTATCTCGCAGTGTGACCGTTCCGGTATCGAATTTCCAAATATATATTATTAATTTTAACAGTATTTCGATCCATTATAAATTCTTATCATCCTGATTTTATCCCACCCGCAATCACGGAATATTCATTTCAATAAATTGTACAAATTTTTATGAATGTTTTTTTATTTTTCTTTCATTGACCCTCACCGATCGCAAAGTCGAGTTATTAACGCAGTGAAATCTTGAAACATGTAAATCTTTATCAAGCGAGAACACCTGAGAAATGTTCGACTATTTGCGAATTTGTAGAAAACGACAATTGCGATAAAATGTGTTTTTTTAGCATTACAAGATGAACTGCGAATTAAAACGCCAAGAAGCTATCTAGCAATTCAATTCGGAATTTGCGACTTTATAAACTTGTATTTCTGAACAAGCGCTGAATCCTGAAATTTTCCTTTCGGAAAAATATTCGGGACGAGGGATTGAACCGTGGACCGTATCGTTATCAATTTGTTGTGTTAGCACAGAGCTACTCGTATAAGTGGAAAAATTAAAATATAAGTCAACAGTGTTGTCAACTGTTGACAAATCGCGTGCAAGAAGATCTATCAGAGTATCATGCTGAAAAAATACTGAAGAGATAATTTTTCTATCGCAGAATTGTTACTGATATCATTTTGGATGCTGTAAGTGTGATTGGGAACAGTGCACAAACATATCTACGAAATATTTAAGTCTTTAAAATGTGCACATTGGTCCTAAAAATGGTATCCAAAACTTAGGCCTATTATACAATGCGTCGTATGTCGAGACGTAGCCGATAGTTGTTTTCAAAAAAGAAATTTTCTCATTGGACGTATTGTACTTATAATAGGCCTTAACGATGAGACGAGACAAATGCATTTAGGTATAAAAGGATTGTATTGAGAAGTAGTTATAACTTCTTCTTTTAAATAACTTTTTTAAACGAATTGTACTAATTTGTCCGTTTACTTGCTAACCCTTGTCTATTTGAACCCGTCTTCAAAGGTCGCAGAATCTTGGTTCTCTGTCTTCGACCAATCAAATGAAAGGGGCTGGAAGGAAAATCTAACGGAAAACGAATTGGAAAGAGGCAATGCGGTCTCGTGGGTCGCGCAGCTGCGCCATGTGGCAAATGTTTCCAGCCGGGTCTGCCGAAGAGTGTAATCTGCCCCCACGATAGGCCGGCTGCTCTCGGCAGAATGCACCCAGGGAGCAGATACTTCCGAAGAGATTCGGAAAAGAGAGAAAATTTGGAGAACGACGTCCTTTCAAGTCATCCAGACGAAAAACCGTATTGATTGCCAATGGCGATTTCTATATCTGATTTTTGAAGGCGGTTTACTGATTCGCGTTTTCTAATGAAATAACTTTTAGCATAAATGTAGCTAGTATTAAAGTAGTATATAAAGTAATATTTTAAGAACTGAATGATTAATTATTTTGTTATATTTATTGTGTGAGTAACTTAAAAGTATCATTTACCTATATGTAATCTTGCATTCAGATTTTTGGAATAAAGGAACTTTACACTTGGCGATATATTACACATGTGCAATGATATATTCTTGTCAAATATTGTTTAAATATACCTATGTATTTTTGTAAAGAAAGAATTGTTATCACTTCTTAATTTTTTTACGCGAAAATTAATTTTAATATACCGATCGGTAAAATGTCTGTTTAATTCAGTTAACTTTCAAATATTTCGTATTTTTCACACTTAAGGTTATGTTTATTAATTAATATCGAAACTTTAATTATATAGAAACAACTATTTTATGTTTATATAAAAATAGATATTTTTTGTCTCGAGATGCATACAAATTTCGGTGGGTTGAATGAAACAATTGTTAACTTTCATGGCATCGCTCCATGACAAACTAAACTTGTAACCAAAATAAATGACGTTCTGAAATAAAAATGACTTCTCAATTTTTTATATCCTTTAGTTTTTAAACTGAAATAAATTGTAGCAATCGGTAAGACAGGGTTTAGGAGATTTCTAACTTGCCAGCGAAGCAGCTGCCGTTTCTATACCAGTTTCCAACGAACGCAATTTCGTCTCGCATCTGTCGCTAGAGGCTTTTTTAGCACAAGTTCGCGTCCGTATTGTCGCGCTAATAACGCTTTTCGTTCCGGTTACAACGGAGAAAGAAATCAGTCCATTAGACTTCTACTTCCCATTTAAATCGCCGGTTTCTTGACATTTGTTTGATTCCAACAAGACGTTAAATGCGACATCGAGAAAATCAAACCCGACCAAGAATGCATTTCGTTTCCGTAACAATTATGCTGATGCAACTTGCTCGCATCGAATACTTATGATTACAGCAATGGTAATTGGCATTAGGATTATTTTTTATCTTTCTGCCTACGGTAATAAGTAGATAATTCACGAGTTAACATTCCGCTGTTAGACTTATCGTTTACAAAAGATTGAGAATAAATCTACATATTACGTGCAGTTAAATTGCAAGAGTTAAATGGTTCAAATGTTTAAAAATTGCTTTACAAACTTGCTATGATAAACAAATAAATTTTCTTAGCTTGCGATTGTATCGATTTTAGCTTACGCGCGCGAATTATCAATTTTTATTCGAACGCAATATTCACTCACGATGTACGAATGTACCCTTGTCCAAATAAGAAAATTTCTTTCTCTTTATTAACAAGACTTTGTTTATAATATAATTTTTTCTTATTTCTTTTTTTTCACCTCCGAGTCAAAACATTTATCTATCTATAAACTGAAAGCACATTCTCTTTAATCGTTAGTAAATTTTTGTGCATTTCTTTTAGAATACATTTAAAACTCTAGAATATATTTCCTACATTTTATAATATGTTTAGAACTTTAAAATATATTTAAGAATCTTTTAGAATATATTTAAGACTGTCGCTTCAAAATAGCGAGCTATAAAAATTTATCAACGTTCAACGAGACAGAAGTTCTAGCACGACGCTACCAATGATGAACCTTAATCGTTTCGAGGACAATTTGCAGTGGCGTGCAGCGTGACCGCAAATGTATTAAGGGACTAGCATCTTTACGTCACCTCGGAACTCGGTTTCACCGCAAAACGATCGGTACGCGGGCGTTTCTACGATTTTTAAACGTAGCATGACTTAAGCACACCCTCGCAGGCTCAACGACGGGGACAATTTGGAACAGCCTGTACCAACAGACTAATGAACAGTTGGCTCCTATTGGTAGTAGGTTCCTGTGCTTAGACCTTTCGCTATGTTATGGTAGCGCAGCTGGCATTTGCCTCGGTTTCCTTCCTTCTCTCTCTTTCCCTCTCTCGATCTGTCTCTTTCTCTCCTACACCCCTTTTTCCTAAACGACCATCGTGTCCCTGCCTATTTCTCTAGCGGATCTAGCCCTAGCAAAGTATGCCGTAGCACGCGTATGTCGATGCGTTTCCCTCTTTCCGTACTCAGGAACCGTCCTACATTATTTATGGAAGTCGGCCCTACCTCGTCATTTTGCTTCACGAAGTTCACATTAAAGCGAACTAATCGATTTTTGCAAAAGTCACTTAATGATTGCGATTTCTTGAAATTTTTATGAAGCCGTGCGAGTTGATATCTGGATATTGCATAATTGTAGCTGGCTCGTTTGTGCATGTTGTACATGATTTGACTGAGCTATTCGGAAATTAAATTATAACTCGTACGTCACCAATGTACACAATACGATTTGTATGTAAAGAACAAGCGATATAATGAGATTATTAATTTATTTATCGCAATGAAAGAAATTGTCGCGAGTAGTAATTGATTTTCGTTCCGAATTAAAAAAAAGCGAATTATGTGAAGTAAAACTTTCCACATTCCAACTTATATTAAAGCACAAATGTCCCTGCATTTTATTATACAATCGATGGTTTTAAAGTTTTGAAATATTCGCTTCAATAAAAATGAGCGATTGAACAAACAGTTTAGTATATTTAACGATTAAATGTACTTAATTTTTCTCTAAATGGAGAAGATTGCGGTATTTATGCATTTTTTGTAATATACTTGATTGATCGCGCCTTTGAAATAGAATTTAATTGATTCTCCTTATAGCGGCATTTAATTTTCTTGCAATGAAGATTAACGCAATCGTTCGATGTTTCATGTTCATAGATACATGGCCGAGGATCTATGTATTTATATATACATATTGCGCTATCGCGTTTTAGCCAGGCAGCTGCGGCCGTTACGAATGCCGTGGTAACGAGCGCATCCAAAGGATCGGGGAATCCATTATGCCGCCGTGAAATCGGAAGAAAAAAGTTGGCGGTGCACAAAAGAAGCGGATCTCACGGATGGATCCCGCGATGACAATATTCAGAGAGGCTGCCGGGAGTTCCCTTTTTGAAGGACCTACTCCTATCTCCTTCTCTCTCCTACTCACTTTTATATTCTCTATTTCTCCCTTTCTTTCTCGCTTGCTCCTTTATGCCTCGCTTCGCCTCTCCGTCCTTTTTTTTTCACTTGGCCCTTTTTCTACGAGCGAAGGTACCGCCACCTTGTCTTCGACTACCGTGAAGGCACTCGTCCGAGGATGAGGAAGGACCCGCGAAAACAAGCTACCTTCCAAGTTTTATTAGAGTTTTATTGGCCGGTCGTTGCACCTCGCGAAGAAGTTTCTCTTTTGATTTCTTCAATGAGCTCATTCTACCGCAGTGTTATACAATATGTTTTCGTAGCATTCAATAAGCATAAACGTCTGACGTTATATGTCTGAATCCGAAAAGCATTGGGAGAAGATTCATAAGAATATAAGTGGTATTGATAAATAGTTGTAAATGTTTTTAGTTAGCTTATGCAGTCTCTGTGATTATTGCAACGTTTTACGATTTGCAAAAAGAATTGTTTTATATTAAAATCAATATTTGTAACAATAGTAATAAAAGTTTAGAACAATTATACTTGTACAAATATAAGTATATTAATATTTTTAATTGCTTTTTAATTGCCACAATTAATATTTACTGTTAATATTTCTTTAGACGTTAAATAAATTTATACATATTTCTATTGGTAGTCTCTAATAACAATAGTTAACGATATACTGTTGATATAAAGTAGATAACAAATTGTAATAAAAGCAATTGTTATGTAAATTTTAAATACGTTACAGAGCATATTCAAATTTAATCTTTGTCCTTTAGAAACAGTGATATCCTTTTTTCTTTTATCTCAATTTGAAGGGGCATCTTTATTGGCAAAAGTCCTAACCCTTGTCCTAAGTTTTTACTACTTATACGTGCGGAAGGGACGTTTTAATTTAATGACAGCGCTTTTGCGACAACGCTCCCGTCTCTCGACAGTCAATCTTTCCTTGCGTGCGACTCGCGTTGCTAATGCCTCTTAATTCTAACTTTTATTGCATCCATTTGAATTCTCTTTGGGTCCGACCGTTGCATCCTATAGCCGTTGCTCCTAGCCACCTTTCGTGAATGTCCTCTACCAGATGGAGAATGGCTAGACTTTTGTAATCTATTCTGTGGTCGCGCCGTGTTAAAACGACATAATCACATGATGAGGGCAATTTGCGATTCCGACGGTTAACGTTTTTTGATTTTGCGTGCGGAATAAAAGATCGAATTCAATTTGTGACAAATATCTACCCGACATTCATATCTGTGTTCATGATATAGGATATTAAAAAAAGTACATTTTTATTAAAAACTTTTCAAAGTAAATTAAATATATTACTACTAATTAAATAATATGGTATACCGCTACTAAATAATAATATGGTTTTCTAGAAAATATGTTTTTGAATTTTTTGCGAATTTTCCCTTTTCCCTCTTGCTCTTCCTTTCTTGTGTTTCTTTAAAACAAGTTATAGTATCGAATAAAAATATATGTATACCTAATAACACAACTGACAGATGGTCCCAATATTACTCACTATAATAATTGTAATTTTACATGTAATTTTTTACAGTGCATAATTTCTTACCGATTATGTATTAATTTTGTTATCTTTATTATTTTCTTAATTTTATTACTTTTTCCTATATGATTTTTGCATATTAATTATTGGAATTTGTTTAGCAAAGCATGTACCTATTATTTTTAATCATATATTAAAATAAATGCATGAATAAATGATACAAAGAATGGAAAGTGATATCGACATGGTATGAGGTTTAGTCGATAAAAAAGCGATATTAAAAAGGCACGTAATGTTAATTATATGACAATATACGCGGCGATTTCATGTGTGAGTATGTGCACGTACATGTGCTTCTGTGCATATGGTAAGCAAAGGGGCAGATTGGAGCGCCAGTTATGGATGCAGCGTACGAATGGCGGCCTAAAATTCGCGATCACGAACGTTACTTTACTGAGAGCTTATTAAAAACTTACTGTATTATTGATTTGTCAAGAACTACAAAGTTAAAAAAACGCAAATTGACAATTTAAAGGTTACTACAATTAAATATATTCAACAAAGTTATATTTTTCAGGTACATTTATCTACGTTTTTAATATATAAACTGTCTATGCCTTAGAGAGATCGATGCTTTACGGAACAAAAAGCAGAGTAATAATTGTAGAAAATGCAGTAGTAAAGAATGTAAATAAGTAAAATACGTAGAAATAATTGCATGATTCGTATAAAAATCGTTATATATATATATATTTGTTAATAAAATCATTATAACTTAATAAAGATTTGCAAAGAAGTTATATTTTCTATTCAGCTTTAAAGATTACCAACTTTCACATTAAAATATGATATAATTTTTAAAAGTATCTTGATTTTTCCAGGTTATTAATAATAATATTCTTTTAAAGAATACTACAAATTTTTATGAAAACTGTAAAACTAGAAATAAAAATGTATTGTTGGTGAAAGTGGAATGCAATTTTGTTATATGTGATTATTTGAATACTAAGTCTTTTTATATAGACAAATTATACGTTGCATCATTAAAAGAGATCAACTATAAACTGTTTATTCTCTCGATTTTTCTAACTACAAATTTTATGTTAACTATAAATAAATGAGATTTAAGTTGCTACTGTATGAAATATATCTCTTCAGAGATCTTATCTTTAAATAAGTTTCTTCTTTTCTTTTTAATAAAATTGAGTCTACAAAAATGATAACTTTTTAAATATATATATATAATATTTTTTAATATTTTTAAATAATATATAGAAATAAAAGAGAGTATAGTATCGCGTAGCTTGTCTTTGCACGTATTTGTCTTATACTACTACACGGAAAAATCTAATAAAAAATATCGCTTTGCTCTTCACAATTCACAATGTAAATCTTTGATCGAGATTAACGTCACCAATTCACAAACTGCACCGGGTGATGCCGGGTAAGGCGACGTGATGCACGCGCATACGCGTCGAATTATCGTTGCGCGCCGCGTTATTCGATTGGTGGAAACCGCGATGAGGAGACGGACATAATCCTCCATCTCCCCGGAAGTCGTTCGACAGTGCGCTTTAAAAAGAGGGAGTGAGTAGGGGAGGCGCCCTCGCGGCGGTCCCCTCTTTTGTCCTCGAATCGACGGCGTGCATCGGTAAATTGCATGTCGCATGCAACTCGTCGCTGCCGGCACCGCGAAGGGAGCCAACAAGCGCCGTGCAACGATAGCGATGGTGGTGGTTTCATGGTCATTGGAGGGGCTGCATCGGGAGGGGGAGATGATGCGCACGAGTGGGGATAGAAGGGGGATAATGCACTTTATAGCAGTGTCCGGCATCAGTGCATGAGCCACGTGTAGGCTATATTCGTTCCTATCGGATTATCTATATACATTATCTACGCAGAGATAAATGGCAAAGGGCCTCAGCTATCTTCCGTTTTATTGTTTTATTACGTCTTTCATTGCTTTATTATTGCGTGAAAAAGTTGTCCTGCTTTTAAGGAGATGAGAACTAATGTATTCGGGGACGCTATAATCGATTGCCTATAGAATATCTACAGCTCTATCGTCTCGCGTGTTATCAAGATGAATAAAATGCGATCTTTGTTTTGTAGTTTGAGATTACGTATGTACATAAAATCACAACTTAGAACTGTTTATACGCGTAACATAGTTATAATCTCACTTCTTTAATATACTTTACAATTAATTAACTGTTCTCTCAAATATTTAATTAAAACTAATATGCGTGATTTCTTTCATGTTAATTAAATTGTAACAATAATTTAGCTTTAAGTTCTATGTTGTATAATTTAAATGTGTTATATGTAGAGGAGAGTCCTCTATTATAAAATATGCTTCTAATATGAGACAGCGGAGTTTCTGTTAAATTAATCCATGCAACACAAAAGCTTGCAACAACATTGCTGCAATATTGCAACATTTCATATTGCAGTGTAATGTTATATAGGTATTGCAGAGACATTATTTTACAATATTACTTTATTAATGTTGTAGCAATATTATTTAAAAATATTGATACAATTATGTTTGTAATATGTATATTGTTTCCTCATCTCACTTTTATAGTTTACTAGAAATGACAAAACGCGCGCTTTGTGCGCGCAGTTTGTAATTGAGCATTGTATATTTTTAAGAATTTATACACGTGTAAAGAAGTAATTGTATGCGCAACGTCAATTTAAAATAAAAAGTAATTTATCACTCACTGATACGATTCGCAACAGCGGAGTTGTACATCGTTAACCATTGTATATGTCAAACTGTAAAAATACAAATATGTATGATTATTATAGAGAAATTATGTAAAATCGAAATTATTCTATTAAATATACTTTATATTTTATATTTTTTTAAATAGATATTTATTAAAATAATTATTCGAATCCTCGTTCGAATCATTTGAATAAATAAAATAAAAACACAGAACAGATACTTTATTTTGCACAAGTAGCAAATAGCATAAAAATGTAAGACACTCACCTCACCGATTTCTCCGCTGTTGCCCGATGCCTCCTGGGCCGCCTCCTCCTCTCATTGTCAGATTTCCTGGTGGCACTTACACAACACTCGCGAAAATCATCGATCGCGCGAAATTTCGGGCACTCCCGTACGTGATGTGAATTACCGCGAAACGCACGAAATATTATTAACAAATATCGCGTAATTTTCTGTCATACAAATTACTCAAACTAACAACTTGCAATGATCAAGCTTCTAATCGACCATGACTGGCAATGTGTTTTCAACACAGAAAATTTATTGCGAAAAATATCAACCTCAGCCAGTGTTTGAACTGGCTGAAGTAATATTTTTCGCAATAAATTTTCTGTGTGAAAAACACATCGCCAGTCATGGTCAATTAGAAGCTTGATCATTGTTAGTCATTTGCTGGAGTCAAATAATTTTTGATGTAAAAACTTGTATTTTTGATTCGGAAGAATGGATAAATCACTTTTGAATTGGCGATATAAAATACGATGCGAGCATAATCTGTGGTAGAGAAGTTATTAGTCTGCAACGAAACAATATTTCACAATCTTTGTCATTCAAGCTAATCCTCGAAATAAATTATGCTAGCGAAATTTCCAGCGATAAATAGTTGTTATTAATTGCAACAGTTAATCAAGATAATTTTCAATTACATTTATATAATGTAACAACGTGCGATAAGCGATTTTCTTTACTTCCTGCCCGTCCGAGTTGCGAAGAACGACAGAGCGAATTACAGCGCGAACGCCGAAGTCGTACAAATTTCTCTCTTTTCCCGAAAATGGAATAGATTACACAAAATCGATAGATAATTAAAAGCGCGGTGCGTAAACGAGATGTAACCGCGACAAAGTACCACGATTTACAGTAATATTTTAGATGAGTTAGTCTCGCGAAATATCTATGTATACGTTGAGAAAGAGCCGTCGCCTCAACATACAATTCGTATCTCATTATAAGTTGTAGAAAATTAGTAATTAATCGAGGAACGTTACTTGTTACTAATAAAGGTGTGCAACTCAATAGTGTTTTAACCCTCCATTCATCGCAATCGAATTTTGGAAACCGATAATGTAAAAGTAATACTACGCACGGAGCGACTCTCGCTGCTGCCTGCCGGCTCGACGTTCGGCGAGCGAATGATAGCGCAGCGACCTTCAGGTAAACAATGGCCCGCGTAACGTCGTACGATACCGCGCCGAGAGAAAAACAACAACGAACGTTGAGAATACGTTGGCCCGCTTAATCGTACGATACCGCGCCAAGTGAAAAACAACAAAAAAAGTTGAGAATTCGTTGGCCTGCCTACGCAATGGAAAATTCCGTACTTAATATTTTATCGTACATTACTTTGTTCCGTGACTGTTGCTACGTTTTGCGTATTATTCCGCGGACTTATTGGTATTGATTAAATTAACGATTTGAAAGAAATATTTCGAAACAAAAATCGTTGTTACTTAAATTCTAATTACTAAGATTAGAGATTTTACCTCAACAGTTGGTGTATACAAATGTATATTTCTAAATTGCAAATCTTCATTTACTACGAATCTAAAAGAAAAGTGAAGCACACCGCGCTTCGAGAAAATCAATCGGCATCGCGAAAAGAGGCCTCAACTGTTCGATATTAACGATATTCGCGCTATTAACATCTACTGTTTAGAAAGGGATTTGTATTATATATGTATATATATATACACACATACATTCCATAATTTATTGCCCTTGGAATAAAATCTGTTTAGTGGAAAATTCATTGTTAGATTGCGCGTGTAATTGTTGCGTAAAAAGATTTGTGAAATTGAATGTGTCGAAAACTCGCTATCTCGTATTAGAAGCCTATTTCATAACAGGAGACTTTTCTCTAAAACAGTAAATTTATTTGACTAAATTAATTAACAATGTCAGTGTTTTCTTGACAATGAAGAATATTCTGATTAGTAAATTAATTAAATCAAGCGTTTCTGATTACAAACACTCCCTGATAAAATCGTGTAAATGCAAGAAATTTTTCATTTACAAGAATTAATCAATTTTTATTCGTGTATGCATAAAATAAAAATTACGCTGAATCGGTCATGCAATAATATACCACGAGACGCGGTGGACTTCCCGAACCCGTATGCATCGCTCATTTGCCGCCTCCATCCATTGGCGGATGCACTCGTGGTGGGAAAGAGGGGAGGGCAATGCACATTCATGCATTCTGCACACGTATACCGTGCATCGTGCGCGGCGTACATTTGATGTCGTATTGGTGAGATACTGCCTCGTGGTGGAGCGATACCGCCTCGTCCAGGGATAATGCAGTTCACGCATGGTGCATTCAGAGTGCAATGGACATTCGTACGTTCCATAAATACGCGCGTATTAAGAGAGGCACAATTAAATTATATTTATGTATTGCGTTAGTACGTGACAGACAAATATAACAAATAGGATTCGAAATGACATTATAAATATTAGAAGATATACCTTGTATTTCTTCTATTGTTATTCTATTATATTTTTCGTATTCTGTTTGATATTGATATGTACACTGTAAAAAATTATATGTAAAATTACAATTATTATAGTGGGTAATATTGGGACAATATCTATTAAAGATGTATATTTACATACGTCAGTAAATTTACTCCTTGTAAGATAAAATTATTACCTTATATAATAAATAAACTGCTTGCTTTTAATTGTGTAAATTTTATAATTTTTTGAATCTTTTATCATGTATATACAAGTATTTACACGACAAAAAGTAAAAAAAATTTTTTAAAAGTACATAAATTTATATATTTTTCCGTTATTAATAGTGTAATACTACACTTATTACGTATGTAATTTTACATACTTCGTTTACAGTGTATCATGCTCGAGAAAGCAATTTTTAATTAACGAGTGGAAATGCTATGAACGACACAAACACACCGACTAATGTTATATAAAAAAAAAACAAGAATTGTGTAATCCTTTCCGAAATTACAATCCCGGAAAATATTTGTCTGAGAATAAGGGAATGCAAACGGCGTGTCTGAAAAATTCGGATTGTCGTCGACGGTCGTGAAAATCGGTGGCGTGTTGTGAGCCAGTCCTAAGCTCCCCTATCCACGTGCTGGAAATCGGCAAGGGAAAGTTGTTCTGGGTATCCGACCCTCCCTCCATCCTTCCCTCGTCGATCACGATCGTGTAGATGTTTCAAGGGTGGTGGCGGCCGTGAAAGTCTCAGGGAGTGAGCACAGCGTGAGCACCCCGAAGGAGGGTAGCAGGAGATAGCAGGGGACGGAAGGCAGTGAGTCGAGTGAGATGGATGAAGAACAGGGACAACAAAGGAGACATCGAGGGAGAAAGGGAAAAGCGCTGAATCATAGGCGAAAGTGTCGAAATATCCGATGAAAAGTCGGGCAGTACAGCGCGATTAAATGAAAGAACAATTAAGGAAAATTAGGTGAAATGGGGAGGCAAAGAAAGCAGTAAAAGTAGAAGAATCAAATATAAAGGAGTAAGATACTAAAAGAACAATATAAGGAAGAGAATTCACGAATATAAAACAATTTAATATATATTATATCTTAATATAGCAGTTAAAAATAAAATTTCAAAATAATAGACAATTATGAGAAAAATCTTAATGTTGGTAAATCTGCATTTATGTAAGAAATTATATATGTCACAAGAAAAGAATTATAGAAAGTTGTTCCCTGATGTAGATAATAAAATATAATGAGAAAAAGATAAAAAAGGTATAAAAGAGTATTTTCCAATAAAATTGTAAAAGAGATAATAAATTACAAATTTTAACAACTAAATATTTCTGAAATAACATGAATAGTAAGAGACGTACATGTGTACAGTGAAAACGAGGAGTGAGATGAAAATTGAACTCAATTAATACGCGAGATGTAATACAATTAAAAATAGATCAGCGTGTCTTAAGGAGATAAATAAAGATAAACATCAGTCTGATTGGACAGAGATCGAAACGTTAGCAAAATCAAGAGGGACGGGGGGGGAGAAAGAGAGAGAGAGATTAGCGTGGAAAAGGAGAAGGCGTTATCCACGGGAAAGGTTTAGATAGAGACGAATAGACGGAGCGAGAAGGCCGATGGGAGCGAGAGGGGGTTGCTGGTCGAGAGGCATAGGCACTTTTCGGTGTGCAGGGTGAGTCACCCCGCATTAACCGACGGCTACGCCCATTCGGAAGATGGCTGCCTACCTACCGACCAATTAGAACCTGCGAGGTAGCTCGTGCCGAAAAAGCGCGGGCTAACGCACCCTCCATCTGACCACCCCGCGAGGAACGTCACCGAGGAGTGGTTTTATTTATTTCTCCTTTTTTCCTAAACTTCAACCCCTCTGTCCCTCCCAGCTTCTCACTCGCCTACCTTCTCTCTCAGAGCTTCTGCTCTGCCACACACAACGTTCAAATGGTGAAAAAAAAATTTTCCCTTCTCCCACCCTTGCGCGTCTCCTCCCTTCGACTCTCCTTTTTCCTTCCACCGGCTCCCCACATTTTTTTCCCGTCGTGAAAACTCGACACGGGAAACGCAGGCTCCGTTCTCGGTAGAATAATCCTAGTCACGCAATAATAGATGCGAAAATAGTAAAACCTAAAAGTTTTCTGCCTAACCATGATTTACTGGAGGAAAATTTTCATTATTTTAAATCTCCGTATATGTTAAAGTCTCAAAATCGTATATAATACGTGTAGGTATATATAATATTTCTAATATTTTTAATAACATTTATAGAGGTTTAGCTTTTTGCGACACGAAATTAAATAAAAAATTATATTTACACGACGCAGTAAAATATAAAGAGCATTATAGTTTCTCTGTATAGAAACACAATGCCAATAACTTTATAGAATTGTAAATTGATATAAAGTAAGAGAGATTTTTCACTGCAAGTCTCTCTCTCTCTCTCTCTCTCTCTCTCTCTCTCTCTCTCTCTCTCTCTCTCTCTGACTTAAACATAATATAATAATAAAAAATAATAATAGATATCATTTATGAATTAACATGAAATAAAGAATATCATAGCGCAAAAGTTGCCTTTTAAATGGTACAAAGACATTAAGATGTTTCGAAATCTTTGTATTTGTTATAATAAATTTTGTGAAACCAAAAAGACTTCTATTTGTTATAATTTCTAAAAACAAATTTGCATTCTAAATATATAATTTAAGATTAAATCAATAGAACCTAATAATAATTTTTTAACATAATTTATTTCAAAAATTTAATTCACGTGGATGCTTCGCCATTTATATACTTTCATTACGATAGATAAAGTAACTTAAGAAGATAAAAAAGAAAGTTTTTTTAATACATAGAATTCATTAAAATTTCCAATCTGCAGCTTCTCAATAACGATATGGAAATTTTTAGTAACTCCTGAGATTATTTGTTGTTAATCGATTGGAGAAATATTTAGCTTGCCAGAAACTTCGTAACATTTTAAAATAGTTTTAGGAAAACTGTTCTAATAATAGAGAAGCTTTTATTAGTTTTGTTTTTAGTCTACTTTCTGTCAAATTATGTTGCACTGAAGAAAATATTATATTTCGATATTATATCTCGATTGATAAATCGATTGTATCTCACATATAATTTCACAAGTATTTTTGGAAAAAGCTGCGTAGATTGGTTTTGTAGGCCTACTTTAGAGCTCATCCTACGCCTATGATTTCCTAGAAACCCGACATGCCTGGAATTGGTCGGACATGTGTACGTGTGCACGCGTATGCGTATATGAATGCGTATTTCAGCCTTTAAGTTAACAGCACTTTATAATAGTGTTGTAGATATACGCAGTTTTCCTTTCTTTTCGTTTCCAAGTTTCAGAACCAAGTTTTCAGGACTCCCGGCAAACAATAGGTGGAATTTTCGAATAGTCTATTGTCTATCTTTTCTTTTAACAAAGTAGTCCTCCGCTACCTGAGGGATTTGCAGGCAGGTATAATCCAAGCTTCGACAACACAGAGTGACATGTTAGAAATGACGAATGAATCTTGAGGGAAAACCGAACAATAATAGAATAACAAAACATTTCTGGAAAAAATAATTGACATTTAAAATCATAGATAATTTAGTTAAAGTACTTGATGATAAAATTATAGAATAAAATGTATAGGGTATAAGCAATAAATTAACAAAGAGAAAAGCTGTAACAGTGATTTATCGTTAGTAGAAAACGGCTTGTAACAGGAATTGCAAAATAAACTAATTAAAATACAAAGCGCTGAAAAAATTCTGAAACAAAGACAACATTTTTTTTCTTCCACTTGTTTCTACTTTTTTATCTATTGATTTCTATTTTAAGAGAATAGGATAATGATTCTTTTGGAAGAAGAATATAATTTAATTCTCTTTTATCTTCTTTAGTGACAATTAAAATGTATTTCAGTTTAATTGCTCTTATTCCATTAAAAATTCGGTTTCCTTCTCGAGTTTAAATTCTAATTTCGAAGTAGGCACACACTTTGTACATACAAATTTCTTATATCTTCAAATAATTTGTCGCTCAGATACAGAGAGTTACTTTGCCGAGGAAAAGAAATATTCGTAAAGGGATATTAGAAAATTCCTTAATTTTTTTATTATTTATATAATTTATGTAATTATTATTAACCGCTATTGTTTCCTCCAAAAGAAATTAAGAAAAAGTTATTTGTCTAATAATTTATAAAGATTACAAAATAATGTCGATATTAAGAGCTACAAGAATGAATAAATATTAATGTCTAATTTCCAAAAGAAATTATTTAATTTTACGGAGAAAATGTATATTAACCTCAATCTATATTTACTCCTTGCAGGCGAGTGTGATAAATTTACGATGATCCTGTGAGACTAGAGAGTATGTAAATAAGTACGTAGACGGTTATTTTTGATTTCTCAACGGTTCAGCAAGTTAGTTTCCAACCCGGAAGTACTCCACGAGGAACTTTCTTGTAAGGGTATTGGTGAGGGGGATGAATGGGCGTGCCAGAGAAAGAGAAAGAGAGGTACAGCTGAATGGCTAACAAGATCTTCTCTAGTTTCACAGGCACTTGCACGTGTGTTACGCCAGCCTATCTACGTGCACGCGATTTATTATCGTGTGCTGGAAATGCTCTAAACACGTGCGTACGGCAACAGGATCGTATTTAGATCGTAAGATTCTGCGGTGGGAATTAAGTATGGATGAATAATATCAAGCTGTAAGAGAGCGAGTGGCCAACATTGTGCCAGTAAACTGAAATATATATTAAGAAAAGTGTGTGTGAGAGAGAGAGTGCGCAAAAAAGAGAGAGAATGGAAATCGTCAACTTTTAATACTCGAATTTACTCGTTAGATTTTATTAACGATGTTACTGACGAAACTTGATTACTATTTAATAGTTTTCAAAAGTATTTGGGGTTGCCCCTGCTAGATATGACTATTATCTTCATGACTCACGTTATGAATAAGAGCTCCATAGCGGAAAAATAATAATAGTTCTCACGATTATATAATCCGCCATCTTGCTCGCGTGGGAGAATCACGAAAAATCCGGGACGCGTCGTTCGTAAACGAATTTTCTCATCGATGATACGGAAGTTAAGCGCCCTTGGGGCGGCGACCTAAATCCGAAAGGGGGTAACGACCCCGAAGAGCGGGGAATCGCTCCTGCACATCGCGGATACGTTTGTTCGTCGCTCGTTCCCTTCCCTTTTTTTTATGTTCGATTGTAAATGGCGTGTTCTCTCTTTGAATTTCGACTCTATATGCCCACCGTACGAACGGTTGATTGAAATCAGGCCGATGTGTCCTTCCTGAACTCGGGATACGTTTCGGAGAACGCACGTGTAACCTATCGCTATGCTTTTACCTATCTCGCAGAAGCGCGGCGTCGACACTTAGAATGTCGGCCAAATCTTGGCAGATTTGACAAATTATTAATATAATTATTAGGATTAGGAGGATAAATTTTATAAAATACATAAGTGACGTTAATTAACTATAAAGTTATAATATTAGAAGCACGAGATTTTTATTTTATGTAAATGTGTACTATATATACCCTTTGTGTACGTATCAATTATTACATTACTGCATAATAAAAAAATTCTACGCCCTAAAGACTTGTTTCGCCAATGAAAGTGAAGGTAATGAAGTAGTTTTCTCGCGCTCCTGTTTCGATCGCAACTTTTGTGATTACGTTCACGTGCCTCGTGGAAAACTCACGAGACATATTGGGGGTTTTCGGGGCGTTAGATCCCTTCCCCTTTCTAGCTTCTCAATATCGACCCCGCTTATATTTTCCCGACCCAATGCAAGGGGTCGATGGCTGCCCTTCTGCTGCTTCCGGAAATCGTGGTTTATGTCTTTCGAATGCGACTACCAGCAATTTATTTTCTTGCTGGTTTGTCTTTATTTAATTTGTGCATTTGTCCCAACTTTTTAATGACTTTTATAATAATCATTAGAGCTGATGCACGATTGAATAATAACATTTCATTATATCGATGTCTCAGTTTGTTTTTCAAGAAATATTTGCACATTGCATGTTTGAAAATGTGTATTAGACGAAAAAGAAGATTGTCAGTTTTAGTACTGAAATTTAACACAAAGAATTATGAATTTAATTTTCTTAATTACCGCGGAATTTAAATTAATTGATAACAGACCTATATTTAACTACACGTTAGAAGCAGATATTGTAAATAAATGAAGAAACATGCTACCAGAAAGATTATTTTACTTTTTCCGCGATAAAAACAGAGGGGAAAGCGGTTTTCGTCGTTTCTAGCGATTTTAACGGTGCCGATCGTTCTTAATAAGCTCGCTCAATAACTGGGCTGATCGGGAGAAATTCCTGGCAAGTTTCTTCGAAAGGGGATCAGGAGGGTCTTCCGCAGTTTTATCGGTTGCCAGTGGCAACGCCTTGAGCAACCTTTGCCGCACAGAGGACCCGCGTGTCGGCTTTCCCGACGTGCTAGAGAGACGCTATATAGGAAGAAAGGAAAAAGGGGGTTTACGCAGGTGGAGTGGGGATGAACCCCTCCTGGATGATGGAGCCGACACTTTCCTCCTCCTATGCTTAAAGCCGAATGAAAACTATGGTAGGTATCGAACATCTAATCGTAAATTATATTTGAGCATATCTCGTAGGATACATACTCGTATTGGCTTTTCGTTGCCTAAAAGTAAGAAGTTATAACGATAAAAGTGGTAAGTCTTTAGCCGCATTAAGAAATGCGGTTTGTTTGTTTTGTACGAAAATTTATATCAGTAAAAGAATTATGACTGCACTGAAAAAAATTTCTGGTTGAATATGGACGAATCAGATAATTCCTTTAGGATTTACCAGAATTCCTGTAATCCTACAGAAATTCTGGTAAATCCTAAAGGAATTATCTGATTCGTCCATATTCAACCAGAAATTTTTTTCAGTGTGGTATTGATTACACAATAAATATTAGAATAGAAACGAAAATCATATTTGAAGTTTATCATGCGCTATACATACGAGTATACATAGTATATTTTTCAGTAAATTTATATTTATTTCTTGTTTCTGCCTATCTAATCTCTTTCAATTACTCTCTCTACTCTTATCTAAAATGTACTTTGTACTCTCGATTAGTTTTCCTTACACAGCCACTATTTGCACTTCTTTTTGAGAGATTTGAAATTGTTCTACTTAATGTACGAGTACATTGAGAAAAAGTATTGAATAACAGAAATATTTCTTGATTTAACCGTATTGAGCCGATCACGTGTTGTCAAGTAAATATTTGTTCATTCACAAAAGTATTTGTTAATTTTTAAAAATCTATGTTTCGGTGAATGACTGTTTAACTTATGAAAGGATATACATTTATAATAAACTAAAAAAATGCTACTAACTAAACGCATTTAGTCACATCAAGAATATTTTTTCTCAGTATATAGAACAGATCGAGAACATCTATAATACAAGAAAAGTATGTTTATTCTAGATGTTAGTGATAGCTTTCACGATTTTAAAAGTTAAAAAATGGAGAGAGAAAGATAGAATATCGTTGAGTATCGTGCAACAATACATTATGTTAAACTAGTCGTTGAAGCTATGTGCATTTGGAAAATGAATCTTCCTCAAAGAGTCTCTTGAATTTTTCATAAGCAAAGCCGGTATGGCGTTTATGCTTAATTCAATACAAAACATTGTTCAAGAGAGAAAATTTTTTCTATTTTTGCGGTAACCAACATAAAAACTTAAAAAATTTTGCAAAGTTGCTCATGTTTTTTAACTTTTAGTATTTTTGGTGTCAAAAGAGATTTAGTTCCGTTCGTAATTAAATAATAAAGCGCGTTTCGGAGACATCGTGATACGGGTTCTCTCTCTTATTTACCGAACGCGGCAAACCGATTTTTTCATTTAACGCGGGCGTCAAATTCGATCGACGTTTTTACGAGTTATAGCTCGCAGGTCGTAAACGTTAAAACGGCCGACCGTAGTTATGAAACTCGACTCGGGCCGGGCGCCTTAAGAATATTCCGGCATGTTGCTGCCTGCGGACGGTCTCCGATAATTGAAGGCCGAGAACCCTCGTTTAACCTTTACAGCCAGCAGAATTATACTATTTCTGCGAAATAGTCGCTCAACAGGCGCTAGCGTCCCCTAGAATTCGGGCTTGGGGCCCCATGAATATTCCCGCGGGGCCGCTCTTATGGCCGCCGCGATATTCTATAGTATTTCGAAGCCGATACCGACAAGGATTGTGACTCTGCCCAGAAATGCAATAAAAGTCTTGTAATTAAAATTTACTTAAGTGTTTTACTGAGCACAGTTTAATGCACTTGAAAAGGAGAAAAAGTCTAAAAAGAGATAAATTTCTGGTTAATTGCTGTGTATTAATTATGATGGAGACGATTATTAATTCTTTCTTCTTGTTATTCTTCTTCCTTATTTATAAGAATTTGTATTTGTTAAATGTTTTATACAATTTGGAAATAAATAATTTTAAATTAATTGATGTTTTGCAAGCCAATCGTTTTCTGGTTGTTTAAACTACTGCCAAAAATATCTTTTCTTCTAAGAAGAAAATGTAATAATAGATTAAAAAGATACCATATCAACATAGAATAATAGAACTGTAAAATTCAATGAATTTAAAACCCAGTTACAATAATTTTGAATTCTAATATCCCGTATAATAATGGAAGACAAAAATGTATGTAATTATTACATTTCTCATTTAATTCTACAAAATCAACTCAATAAAGTTTATAAAATTAAGTTAAAATCAATGTTGATCCCGATGCAATGCTATATCTTGAAGTAGTTCTTCATGTCAAAACGTGAATTATTTAACACTAATTATTTGAAAACTATACACATGACTTTGAACACAAAGTGTACATATTTGATAAGATAGCCAGCTAGAAAAATTGTACAAATATGTATTTGGTGTTTCGTTATCTGTTAACAAAGCGCAGATAGTAAAATCGTGTCATGCAATAGAGAAAATGGTGGGAAGGAATGCAATCTTATGAACTGCAGACGGCGCCACCGATTGGGACAGAGAAATTGCAAATGTTTAATTTACTTTAACGTTGCATAAGAAATTTTTATTTTTAATGGAATTATTTATAATTTACGTGTAATTGGTCTTCCCGGTAAAGCGAATTATATTCCAATCTAGTAGATTATAAATTATAAAAAGTATATTATTTTTAGCAGATTTTTATTAAAAATATTCGCGGTAAATTGTTAAAAGAATTTCAAAAAAAGAGGAAATGACTTCCGCTACTTGTTTTAATATTAAAAAACAAAAATTTTCTTACATACAATTCGTATTCTTTAGATAGAATAGAATAGGATTACTTCGTTCAGCTAAAGAAAAATTCGGATAGAAAATTGTTGAAGACAAAAAACTGAAAAGTCCCCTTTCTCCCTTAAAATTGAAAGGCCTCGTCTTAAAAATTTTTTATGCAAACATTTCTTTAATTGACAATGAGCGAAGTGATGTAGCTTCGCTCTATTCCAGCAATGAAATGTAATTTAGAAATCTGAATTTATTTAACATTAGATGTAATATTTTTCAAAATCATATTTTATAGAACTAATTCATAAAAATTGAAACGGAAAACTTATAGTCAACCCAACTGGCTAGTTACGTTATTAGTTTACTACAACGTTTCGACCCTATTTTTTGGGTCCTTATCAAGTGGTACTGCAAGACATAGAAATGACATAAAAAAAAAGCTGACGAAAGCTGCCACTCCGTGGTTAGCAAACACCGTGTATTACATGATCACGAGTTCAATTGGTCGAAATCAAGAATTTTGCATAGCGAGCGCCTCAGGAGAAAAAGAGGAATTGCCGAGATGTTCTTTATTAAGAAGACCGATAACTCGTTAAATTTACAAACAAATACCGAAAACTTAAATGTAATATATGACTGTGTAATCAAAACTGTATAATTCGCAATATCACCTTGTATTGTTCCCAAGACATGACTAACAAATCAGTTTGAGCCCAGCAACCACAGTGCACACGCGTATGCGTATATATTTTATAATTTGACTCTGTCTTATTCGGCGACGGTGACTGACTTAGGTTCGTTTCTTAACTTCTATCCGTTTTACTTATTAATTTACATTATTTTATAATTATGTTTGTTGTTGATTTGCAGCACCACTTGATAAGGACCCAAAAAATAGGGTCGAAACGTTGTAGCAAACTAATAAAGTAACTAGCCAATTGGGTTAACTATAAGTTTCTCGTCTCGATTTTTAATCATTACCAGTGACAATAAGCAAACTCTCCTTTCATAAACTGAAGCCTTCGAAATTCGATATTTCATATGCAAAATTGATTTAATATTATTAAAGCAGTATTCTTATGCATTCTAGTATACTTTTCCTCATTTGTTTTGTTACATCAAAAGAAGCTGAATTAATTGGAATCTATTTTATTTATTTTCGATCTTAATAATTTGACGGTCACAAAAGTATAAGAACATCTATTGAGTTATTTCGTCTCTTTACAAAATGGCGTGTCCAAGTTTGGACGGCATCATGGTATCCTCCACCCCACTTTGTAAGGGGTAAAGCCCCATTCCACAAAGCCACCCTTCACATAGGGTCAGCTTCCAATACTGAATTAAAAAATAACCTTAGGGTATGAGATAAAAATGTTTTTTAATTAAAAAATGTAAATAAAAAAGCTTTAGCTGTCTCTCCATCTGTTTCAAATGTGTGAGTCATGTGTTTATATTTTTACCTTAAATTAAAAGTATCTTCTACTCTTTCTTAAATATGGACTCTTAAATGTTTATCGCTCGCAAAAATGTGGGTACAAGTATACATATACCACATATGTATACATGTATGTAACCGTTCGCAGTATATTGCGTTTGGGTCTGTGGGTTTGCTAAGTAAGCTGAAATGCGGATTAATCATTCTTGCAGGAATACAAGATCAAAGGGAAAGTTTGATTCAAAGGGCCTTCTCGGGAAATTTCTGGAAAATTGTTTCACCATGTTTCGTAGTACCATCTACCAATTTTCATCGGAGACCAGTAATGCTCTTATCGTACACTGTTAACGCAAATCACGAGACACGGTAGTGTCTCGCGCCAAGTATAAGCGACTAAGTATAATATAACATACGTAGGTAAGAATTATTGGAACCGACAGATGGTACTAGTGGATTTGTAACGCGAAGTACAAACGTGCTGCTGGAAGAATCAAACGATAGAGGTGATCGCTGGTCTCGTTTCCTCTATTTAACGTCGTAGTTTGCGTTGCAGCTATTTTGTATTGCGTCTAATTGTGTGTTATAATTGAATTTTTAAAATTTTAACTTACATAATTAAAAACCGAACAGTCAAAGTTTTTATAATGTTTTAGGAAATATCTTAGAACGTCGAATATATTATATTGGTTTCACTAAATAATTTTTAAATAATCCAAATTAAAGAAAATTTCACGTGGCTAATAAATCTACGGTCTCAAATTATTTATATTTCTTGTGTGTTAAAAAAAGTTCATAATATGTAAGGCACGTTGCAGTTTCTCTTAATTATTTAGATATTTATATTAAAAAAAAACATTTTTATCTTCTCCCCCCAAGTATCTTTTCTACAAAAATAATGATAGCATCAAATGGCGCCAACTAAACTGAATATTTATACAAACTAGGTACTTAATTTTTTTATATTAAAATGTTATATCCAAACAATTGAGCATAAAATTTTATTGGAAGAAATAGAGAAAAATATATTATATTAATAATAATATTAAAAAGACAAATTTTTAATTCTTATTCAATAAAAATATAATGCAAACAAATTTAATACAAATAAATATTTGATTAAAAGATTGCCTTTTCTAATTTAATTGTGGGATACATATCGATCCTGATGCATGACATTATTGTTTATTAAAAAAACTTGGCGCTGCTAAACCACTAAAATATACAATCTAAACTTACAATTAATTCTATTCCCTAATTCGTAACCCATCGGTAATGTCAGTCACGTCAGCCGCGCCAGTGACGCTTGCGAGCGTCAGTGCGTCAGAAATATGAAAAGAATGTTTCCCCCCACCATTGCCTGGTTGACCAGGACGACGACGACGACGACGACAACAAAGACGTTTCTTAAAGTGAAGATAGCATCGTGTGTTTTACAACAATTCGGATTTTGCATTGCAATATCTCCATTCATGAGGCGCGTAAGAAAAACTAAAAACACCTTTATTATGTAAATCGAACTTTCGATTGAGCGCACTTAGGGCCAGTTTCACAAACATCGGTTAACTGTTAACTAGGGTTCAGTCTACCTATCTTTTTCCATCTTATTATTTAAGAAGAGACAGAGGATCAATTAACCTTCGGTTAGCAGTTAACCGATGTTTGTGAAACTATGGCCCTTAGAAGTTTATCGGATCAACCGTTGTTGAGATCCGAACATCTGAGGATCTGTCAACTCGCATACTCGCGTGAACTACACGGTCGGTCTCGCGCACGCGGTTCTAGCTACGCTTATACTTGGCTACAGATTAACTTTAATCTCGGTTTAAATTACTTCTTATCTTTTTCCACGTCGTCAAACTAGAAAAAGATATGAAGCAAGTTGAACCGAGATTAAAGTTAAACTGCGTTGGTAGAAATGGACATTGAAGTATTAAAATTTGAAAGAACACATTTTGGATATAAAGATTGTTGAATTTTCAAAATAATTATTTTATAGCAATAATAATATGTCATCTTAAATTACGTGACTTTCAAAAAATTTAATATAATAACTATATTCTAGATAAATAAAGCAGGATATTTTCTTATAAAATGTACGTACAATTAGTCATGATTAAAACAAATACAACAATTTGTATAATCTGTTTACGCGTTATTAGAAATTTTTATATTTATAGTTTCATTTTACATATTATAAAGGAATTTACTAAGTTGTATGTATGCAACTACGTAAGCTTTTAAAAAATGTAAGAAATATCTGTTGTATTTTTATTAATATAATGAAAACATTAAATAAGAATATGCAATTTGTAGTTAAATTTCTGATTGCAATTCATTTTCTTACATATTCCTCGTTTCCTTCACGTTTCATCTAAGAATATAAGAAAACGCAATATTTTCGGAACTTGTTAATCAAAGATGTATCTCTAATAATCTATAAAATCTTAAACAAGAACTGAAATTAATATAAATTCATGATTTACAGACTGGCAAAGATAATAAATTAACTTTAGACTAAAGTTAAATTTATATAAATTAGCAAATGTATCTATGTATCAAAGCCATTTTCCTAATTATAGCATTTCAATTATTTCTTTCCTCATAGTTTGCTAAAATTGTAAAATAATTTAAACTAATTCTTTCATAATTTTAAAGTTTTAAAAATTGTAATTTATGTTTTATTTTAAAGTATTAAAGTTTTAAATTTTTTAATTTGTGTTCTATTAATTACGTCATTGAGAAGCGTAATGTTACATTCCCCTCCCCATTGAACGTATTTCCTATATTAATCAGCATAAAAGATATGAGCAATAAAAAATATAGTCGTTCAGGATAAACAGGTTAAATTGAAAAAAAGATAAGCTACCAGAAACATTTGTGCTGTTCCTCAGTGTGACGTCAAGAAGCTAACCATCATCGACAATAATCCAACGAGCGACTCTCTCTCCTGCGACAGTCTTAATCCTACCTTCGCCAAACGAACACGTTCGTCGACACTCACGAAACCGCACGGTATACCCTGTCATTATATCAGCTTCACGGTCCATTGTCTAGAGTGTAGTGAGCTATTACTGACATCTTGATTCTCATAATCTGCCGATAACTCTTTGTCGTTACAACATATTGTCTTAGCACCAGAAATTCGGACATTGGTGATGTTATACGAAAATAGTTGATTTTCTGTCACGTAAGATTGTCAAAAGAAATCTTCTTGTAAAGTACTTTTTTGATAAATTATTTACAGTGTGTGCACAAAATATGAATGCGTGTGCAATTGCATCTCTGTAATTTTTTTGTTTATTAACTATTTTGATAAATAAACTTATAATAGTCAGTGAACACATGAAAATATATTTTTTTTATTACGTTTATTAAGTGACGGATATCGTATAAAAATCTTATTTCGTATTTCTGGTTGCATGACTTGTGATTTCTATAAATTTATTGCTTCGAGGATTCATAAATAAATGACGTAAGATGGTAAAAGTAAGATTCGGGAAATACCCGTCAAAAAGTACTATAAATTAGAAACAAGCGTTAATTTTTTATTTTAAAAGTATTATATATATTTACGGCAAATAATAACAGAGTCCTTTTAAGTTTCAAGATTAGAAGAGTATTTTTCCAGCGTACATTTCAGAGCTTTGACAGTTAAGAATCAGATTTTGAATACACATTTAATAATTCATATCTATCAATTTTTCTTACTTTAACTCATCACCGCTCGATATTATTCTATTATTTTAGTGATTTTCGATTATTTCTGAAGTTTATAACGCGGCATTTTCTGTTATACGTTGCTCTTTTTGTATATCATAAATCGTTTGGCATTGATCTTCAAATTTTTTTCTCTTTACATAATACTACTTTGCATTTACGACGTGAAAACCAGTTTCTTTAACTCGCGTCGTGGTTTAGTCGCGGCTAATAAAAAGTGATCAATCTCTTAAGCGTAATGTAGACGTACAATTTCACTTCCTCTGTAATCAGGTTATCGACTATAAATTAAATCTAATGTGAACGTAAACATTTTTACGTTGAAAGGTTTTTCAATTTTTTAATATTCTAAATATCGTGTATGTTGATCTATTCGTGTATATCTTCGAAGAATTACACTTTGTTTTAGTCAATGTAATGAAAATAAACGTACGTTAAAATTTGCCTTGTCAATGTAATAATTCAAAACAAAAATGCGCATATCGATTTACGGTTTACGGAATTACGGTTAAAATTATAATGTCAAGAGATACTTCTGCAATTGATTATTAAACAAATGTAGAGGCAATTATAATATAATTAATGTTATGTTAACAGCATTGCCTACAGAGATCGTCACGAAATCTCTCAATAATCCGAGGCTGTACGGCGTTTCAAGAGCGTTAAAAATGGGGGAATACCGAAATAACGTGTTGATCCAGCTAGGCTTCGTCTGCATCCTCGCGCTTAATGCGAATATTGTCTGTGGTAACGCGCCAATTGCAAAAACGCCGAATGGTACATTGTATGGCAGGACGATGTCCAGCCGACTTGGCAGAAATATTTACGCGTTCCTGGGAATTCCCTACGCTGCACCGCCAATCGGAGAACTCAGATTCAAGGTAAAATTATCCCGTTTTTTGCGAGACGCAAACGCGGAGTTAAGTGATTCCATGCTTGGATGGAATTCGATTAAACTGTGATCTGAATTTGCGGAATTTCTACTTTCTAGACGTGTATTTTTATATTACGTTTGTTACAACACGTAAGAAATGTTCCTGAAATGGCCAACGTATAAATCTGTAGATATATTTCTAAAAAATTCGAGGTAGATTTGTCGCGAGAGGAGATAAAACATTCGGTTAAAGTATTTCAACATGATAAACGTGCTGCTTAAGAATTTATTGGTGAAATACGACCCGTGTGCTTGCAACACACGTCGGAAAGATAAGTATGTATCGAGTATTTATTTTCACGGTTTAGAAGCGTTTGCACCGCGTGAGAGCCGATCACACCAGCTAGCTGGGTTACGGCCTACGATTAAAAAAATGACTGGAATTAGTATCCGGAGTTAATTAACTAAACCTGCCTGCTGTGTCCTTAATGATCCCTAATGGGCTACGCGTCTCGCGCAATCGCGCTTAAAAAGCGTCAGGGACTTTCGCGGCAATTAGTATGCAACGATCACGCGTCGTAATAACAAAATTTTCCTTCTCCTCCTGGGATTTACGTATCGCACGCTTTTTCCATGCAATTACGCGCCGCTGCGGCGGCTAACTGGAACGCCGGCATTCCGCTTTCCTAGGTCAATTTCGAATATTATTGCACATGACACACTTCGTGTTCGCGGAAGTAACAAAACTGCGTTACAATCCGATAAACGTGATAATTCTTTCCGAGCACGAACTCGCTGTAAAGAAAAGAGGCTCGGCGTCGGCAAATAGATACAGGATGCCACGAAATCGCACTTTATTGTCGCGTTTGTATTCGCGTGATGTTCCGGCATCGTGAATGCATTTTGTGCATCGCCTGGCGTTGCACGCGTTGCTAATATTATTGGAAATTGTATCTTAAAAAATATATAATGTGAATTTTTTATTCACATTTCATTCTTTGGAAAGAGTAACATATAGGAGGTAAGTGCAGTCATTTACTAAGTCTTTCACACGAAACTAATCGCATTCAGAAATTTTTTTAAAATCCTTCTGCAATTTTATGTGAAATAATTTGCTTTGTCGCGAGTAGACTCGATGTTAAATCGATTGAATATTTCCTGCATCAAAATACGGAATACCAAAAAGTCATCTTGTATTTAATTAATAAAAATAAAAGAGATTTAATATAACTAAAAGACAAAACAACGAAAACGTAATTGGTTTAATTACGATAATTGATAAAAGTGGTGAAAGACTGCTCTGCGAAGTTTATATATAGATTTTATAATATATTTCTTAATGTGTCAGGAAATCATGACGCGGAACTAATAATCGTTGGAATTCAATATTCGCAATTCAAGCGAGACGTATCACAGAAACCAATCGTATTTTGCTCGCATTAGATATTCCGCTAATCAATTGCTTTCGTCATTTAACGAGAGGAATGCTTCTTGCATTTTATTGGATGTCATATATCCAGCGACGCGTATAATATCATTTAATTTCATTAATTTCTAGTTCAGAGAGCTTGGCACGTGTCCTTAACATAAAATATGGAGCAAATTATAACGTATCGTAAACCAGTAACGAAAATAGAAGAAAATCGCGACACACGAAGCAATTGGTTTGTCACTTAATAATTATTCTTGCCCTGTGTGATTAGATGGAACGTTCATTTTCAAGCGTTTTAAAACATTTTAGCTTATCGATTATCACTGTTTAATTGCATTATTTACTGTTAAAGATTTTCGTTTCAAAGTATTTCAAAATATCAGCTCGTATACATTGCAGTTTTTAGTTCAAATTGAGTACTAAAATAGTGTTAAAATATAACTCGTATACATTGCAGTTTTTAGCTCAAATTGAGTACTAAAATAGTGTTATATTTTAACACTATTTTAGCACTGAGCTAAAAACTGCAATGTATACGAGCTGATATTTTGAAATACTTTGAAACGAAAATCTTTAAGAAATCTTTCATATTACTATCTCTCTGAGATCAATTAAAGTTTCTCAAGTTGCAGATGATTTCCATTTAACTACATAGGGCAAGCGCGAGTAATAATGAACAGATTCACTCACCAGTCGCTGCATCGTCGCCGTCATCCCGCAACCCGTCAACACATCCCTGTGTTGAGGCCAGTTTCCGAATTCACTTCAATGAACTTTTGCACTTCATCGTCGGGATATACATGTATTTCTACACGAAACACTCGCATTTTCCTCGGTACCCTAGACATAAGTATTTCACTTAATTACTTTAGGTTTAGGCTTTTATAATTATTTATCTCGAAGTAATTTTTACAACCGTAGCGATTGTAGCGTTAACTTATGCGATCATTGTCAAATATTACGTACATAACGACAAAAAATTACTGTATATTCAAGAATCGCCTATAACTAATAGCCCGATGTCAGTTTTAATCTACAAAACAACTATGAGCAGCGATCGCAGCTAACCAGCGAGAAATGACTCGTCGATCGATGTCGAGTCGACATCGACACCGTCAAATTGACGTCGTTCCGACATCGATCGACAAATCATTTTTCACTGGGTAACACAAAATAACGCGATCGCCGCCAATTATTTTATAAAAGAGGTTACCTAACTTCAATCAATTATAAAGTGATAGTTTTATTTCTATTCGTTTTTTTTATATATAAACTCGACTGTCCCTGGTCTTGTCTTTATGCATACTTTAATAATCGTGTGGAAAAATTTTGCAATTTTATAAAGCCAATTTGAAATTTAGTTAGAACTGAGAATAGAAACTTTCAGATACCAGTAACTTTTTTACTAGACCTCTGAACTGAGTGTTTTAAGTATGAAAATGTTCTGCTATGCGGTTCGCAACTTATCCTGGTATTGTTTTGTACATAAAAGCTAATAAAAAGAATTACAAGCGCAAAAACTATATTTGACTGTGTCGGTAAAAAAGTTGGCTGAAGGATCCTCTTAACGCTGGTTCAACAATAGACGCGGCAAGTCGCAAGTCGCACGAAATCGACCAATCACAGCCACTTATGAGAAGAATAATCGACCGTCATTGGCTAATTTCTTACGGCTTAAGGCTTACAGCTTGTAGACCAGGTCTACAATAGGTGTAGTAAGCCTTAAGCCGTAAAAGATTGGCCCATGGACGTAAGAATATATGGACGGAGTGTACGCTAGCGGGGGTCAAGCCAGAGCAGTGAGGGGAAAAGTAGTCATCACATATGGCGGCGACGCTACCACGAGGCGTCCTTAAGGCCTTCACATATAAAATTCCGTAAGGACGTAAAACGTAAGCGTAAGAAAATCAACAGATTGGATTTGCTACTGCTTGCGTTATTGCCTTACGTTCTCGACTGTGATTGGTCCATTTTCTTATGCTTACGGTTTACGTCCTTACGGAATTTTATGTGTGAAGGCCTTAACAATCACCTAGTCATCACATATGGCCGCCACCACGGTTTTACGGTGGCCGCCACCCAATTTCCCCTCACCGCGCTCGCTTGGGTCCCCTCGTCCTAAATCCTACATTACGCTCCGTCCATATATTCTTACGTCCATGGATTGGCCAATCACAGTCTGAAGTGAGGAGAATAATCGCTTGTGATCGATCAATTTCTTACGGCTTAAGGCTGATGGCAGAGAACAATCCGTAAATGCTTAAGATTGTCTCAGTAGACGTAGGGCAAGGCAGAGAGAAACGTAAGTCGTATACAATTTCTTTCAGCCTTTCACGGCTTACTACACCTATTGTAGACCCGGCCTAACGTCGCGTTATATAACGATCGCGTCTAACGTCGGCGCGGTTAGACGCGATCGACGCGAAGATTGGGTGCTGGAGATACGCACACGAGAGAGAAGGCACGTACGTACGTGTGCTCGGCGCGGCGTTGACTGGCTCTTTCCTCGCGCGCGAATCCACCCCGATCTACGGCCGCGTCTTCGTTTCGATTGTTAGTGACATTGTCGGTTGTCAAATAGGTCGCAGAGACTAGAGAACTGTTTCCGCGGTTCCGAATTTGCACCACGCCGGTCGAGCATCGGTCACGTCGTACCGCGCGAGTGAAATATGGCCGCCGCGCCGCCTCTTGCCGTCGAATGCGCCGCGGATGCTCGCGTGTCGAATATAACGCGGCCGAGACTTTACGACAATCGCCACCGCCAACCATTAACGAATACTTTACACGATATTCGTGTGGATGCTCGAGTCGCCGAGCTCGGCTCAATTGTTACGCGGAAATCGCGGGAATTGGCGAAACTATCGGCGCCTCGTCGATGCCTTCCCAGCGAGAAATAACTCGTCGACCGATGTCGAATCGACTGGGTCGCGCTACGCCACGCGCGTTTTCGCGTATCTTCCCGCGATGCTTCCCGATAATTCGCTCCCGACCGGCGTTTTCCCCTCGACGCTCCCGATATACGTGCTCGCGGTTTTTCTCACGCAACGCGAGACGGGCCGGGGGGTCGTCGCGCGACGCGACCTGCGCGAGATACGCGTCGCGAGGGGTTTTTGACGACTTTGGTCGTGCCCGATCGCTCGTCACCGGCGCGTCGTCGTGCCCGGAAAGAGACCGTTTACTGTGCTGGTCGACGCGATACTCACAAAATTCCGCGGAGCGACGACGGGCATCCCGCTGGCTCGTCCATTTTCGACAGTGGCGTCGTTCCGCCGGTTCCGCGCGCGCTGCGCCGTGGAAATGAAACGACTGGCGGGAACGACGGAACCGAACCGCGCTCGAATCGTCCCTTCATTACCGACGTATTGCACATTCGGCGCCTTCTTTAATTTGTAATTAACTTTTATAATTTCTAGAAGCTTGACTGCGTGGTTTTATGCTATTAGCAATGAAATAACGTTGATCAATTGGACTAATTGGAATTGTATAAGTTCATTCCTGGATTGATAATTGCCGCTTATCGACTTAGCTTATCCGCTGCTGTTCGCGCAAGCGGAACTTTCGAATGTTGCAATTACTATACTTTTAGTTTTTTAGTAATCTTGACAATTCAATTGTGTTTTGTATGCTCTTAATTTTTTAATAACTTTTATCGAAACATTTTTAGACGAAGCCCCGGCTTTTATAAAACGTTGGTTTTTCAAGAAAGATTTTCTCAAGTGAAAATTGTTAACGATAAAAGTATTTACTCTTGAGAAAATGCAAATACCATCACACAATTGCTGCTTCCCTCTGCAGATTTGTCGATAAATCATTTAATATCTGCTTAATAAAACGCATTTCCGGAAATTCGTTATATCTCTCGACTACACATTGTCTAAAGCCCTGTTTACACACGTAAATAATGTGGCGTTTATAAATAACGGCAGTTACTGGCGCCAGAAAATCAACAGTTAAAATACTTCAACTTTTAGCAGTACTGGCGCCAGGTCTGAAGAAAGTTTACTAATCTCAAGTTTAGTAAATTTTACTCTAATTGATCAAATTTCAATCTAATCTCAATCTCAATCCGTAGTCTGCTACGGGCTTTAGGCCAGGTATAAAGTTTAAGGTTATATGTTCGTAGCTTACAGTCTCAATTGACATTTTGACACGACATTTTCTAGACCCAATAAATGTCAGATTGTCAGTCAGTCGACGCCACTAATCATCGCATGTGTAAACGGGGCTGAACCAGACTGCACTCATTTGCATCGCGCTTCTTTTACATCGTCGATCTGTCCTTTCGCTTAGATAAAGCGAGCCAATTTTGCAAATATGCGCCTCAATAGCTCAAAGTCGTCGCGAGTTAAATTACGCGAAATTAATTGCACGGTATGTTTTCTTCAAAGCCACCGCAACCTCCGACCTGGAACGAGGCCCTAGACGCTACGACAAACGCCGAGATATGCACGCAACGGAACGTTTACGTCTATCAGAAGGAGATTGTCGGCAGCGAGGATTGTCTTTACCTGAACGTCTATACGCCATGTGTACAATGCACCGAAGAACAGCCGAGTTCTGGTCCGCAACAACGGCCGTGGAAGGCCTTTACTCGATTCCCGGTCATGGTTTGGTTCCACGGTGGCGGATGGCTCACTGGGGCCGGCCACTCTGAATATTACGGGCCCAAGTTTCTGCTGGACCACGACCTCGTCCTCGTCACCGTCAACTTTCGGTAATAAAGCTTGACTGACAATTTAAGCCTGATAGTAAATGTTTTGATTCTCTACAAGTCTTGTTTTTTTTATACGCGGAGACGCAGCTTTATTTTTCACATTATCAATGTTACAAGTGTTATTTAACTGTAAAAGAGTTGCGATATTTACGACAATAAATCGCAGAGCCGGTTCTAAGCTAACCGAGGCTGGGTGCAAGCAAAAAACGAATTTGGTTACTTGATTAGCGCGGGAGAGCAGGACTGATCAAATCGCAAAGCCGATCAAAGTGCGACGCACCGGTTGCACGCGTCTAACGCCGGCCTTGATAAATCGGTGTCGGTAACGAAAGAGAAACTGGTGTTGTAGTTGCATAACGATATATAAATTTCTCACGTCAGACTAGGACCGTTGGGCTTCTTGAGCACGGAGGATCTGGAATGTCCTGGAAATTTAGGATTAAAGGATCAACTGCAAGCTTTGCGATGGGTGCACGAGAATATCGTTTACTTTAGCGGCGATCCGAATAGAGTGACTCTTTTCGGCGAGAGCGCAGGTGGTGCAAGTGTTCACTATCATATGGTCAGCCCTCTTTCAACAGGTAAAGTTTGAGCGATATTATTAAATTCTTTTAAATGAATTACGTTAACGCAATATATTTGGAAACATAGATGTGTAAGATAATACTATGCTGAAAAATGTAAGTATTATAAAATGTAATAAAATAAATATTATAAGTGTTAAAGATCTCTTTTGCAGTGAAAAATTAGAAAGAAGGTACGAATGAAAGTGCTGCTTATCTGAAATAAGTAAATTTTAAAGAATACATTATTATATTTCTTATTACTGCACCAGAAACGCGCCAGTTAATATGATTTGCACCATTTGTATTCGTCTCGGGAAAACGGATCGATTATTACGAAATTTTTCCTTGATACGAGATGTGTAGCAGGTGCTGGAATGTTAATGTACGTTTTACTAAAAAATCTTTACGACTCATCGGGTGTTAGTAATATAACGACTCCGTCATTAAGTGATACATAATCGATCGCATGCATAACACTTTGCACACGCGCATGCATAATATCAGTTGCAATTTACATCACAACTCATAAACGCAACGCGAATTTTCAATCAGTATACGAAGAAACACGTTTCACAATATCATATCTTCTTCCTGGAAGTAGTTAATAGTGTTAATGAGTCATCAAAGTTGAACTGCAAATCCGAAGCTCGACGAATCGATTTCGAGATCAGCTAATATTTAGCATTTTGCATTACCGGAAAAAATATCTAATCTGTTATTTAAAATGCTCCGACGCTCCGCGTGTATTGTTTGTATTATTAATGAAGCAATCGGACATTAGTAACGCGTTCTTTTGCAGCATCATGCTTTAATTGGCATAACTCGTTTTGACGACCGGGAAATGTTTACGTTTTTTCTCAATCACGCAGGACTGTTCCATCGCGGTATTTCGCAGAGTGGCACCTTCTACAACCCGTGGACTTTAACGTCGCCGGGAGTTGCCAAAAGAAGAGCCATGTTCTTGGGCAAGAATTTAGGGTGTAGCACCGAAAAATCCAAGGATCTCATTGAATGTCTACGAACAAAGAGCGCAGAAGAGATTATTGGCACTGACAATCTTTTCAAGGTAATTACATTAAAATTAATTTATCTGCCATCAGTAGATACGTAAATAGCAAACTTGGCGAGTTCGCAATCACGATTAATTGAAGGCATTTTGCAATAGTGAAATAGTTGCTGCTATTCGATCCGAATACTTTAATGATTTCAAATGTTGTCAATTAAATGATTTTTTTTCACGTGCCATGTGCGCATTTCTTATGTATTTCGTTACTTATCTGCAATATTTCGACATCTATCTGCACAGATCCGTTTCGCTGTCAATCAGTGCTCGCTCGGTCGTACACCGATGTGAAAACGTTATTCATCGCGTTAAATCGCGTGAAATTAATAAATTTGCGTGAAAGTTGTCTCGGTATATCCGAGATATATTTATATGCATAATTTATGTATATAGGTCACTTATCATCTCTGATGTAATCTCGGTTGTGCTTAAAAGGCTTCACGCCTGGTTTGCAGTACTCACGTTTTACATTAACTCCTTACTCAAAATGTTTCCAATGCATTCATGCGCGGTTAAAGGTGCAACTGCAAGATAAGCTCTGTATCTGTGCGTGCATCAGTCCCAGAAATTATATGTGCTGACATGTAGACACTTGATCGATACGGGTGCATGTAAATTATCCATGGACGGTCACGCAACAGTCTCGCATCGCTTACCACTTTAGAATAGGTGTGTCTTAATGTAAAATTAAAGCGAAGTTAAAAGCTGATCATTAACAAATAAAATTCTCTCATCTTTGCTATTTTAGTTTTCCTAATAATCAAATTGCTCGCCAGATTTCTTAATTACGGTAGAACTTTTGATACAAACATCCTTCTGATAATGAGAGTAATATTTCGATTATTGAGAATTTGTATGGATACTTTTAAGATGTGTTACTTTTCGAAGATAAAGATATCGGATTGATATAATGGATAAATATTTATCAGGGTTCTGATAATACGAGAAAAACCAGTTTGGCGAATACGCGCGTGCACATTTGTACGTGCCGATTGCATGCTTTCCGCGCGTGTAATTGATATTCACGTCTGTGTATCACGCATCTCCATCAGCTGATATTGAAATAGAAAAGCGAGCAGCAAGACGCATGTATGACAAGCATGACTTCTCTATCGTAGCAACCGATTAAGAAGATTTCGAATGCTTTTATTCTGTTTTTTTTAAATTTGTAATACTTGAACTCGCTGTTTTATTTTGTATTTTTGGAGATGTTACGTCTCTATATTTTTTTTATGTTTGTTATTCAATAAACCAACCTACTCTTGTTTCTCCACGAGGTGTATTTGTTATCGATGTAATCCCATGTTTTCTATAGTTTAATTAATTTATTGTGTTCTCGTAGAAATTTGGTTACTGTCCGATGATACCATTCCGACCGGTAATTGAACCCGAGCACCCAGGTGCTTTCCTGACGGAGGATCCTCTAATTTCCGTACGAGAAGGCCGCCTTCTCGATATACCCTGGATGACGGGGGTTACTTCTGATGAAGGAGCTCTGAAAGTAGCAGGTAGGGGTAACATGCTTGAATTCAATTTGGGTAGCATGAAACAAATTTATATACAATAATAACTTTAATTTAATACCGACTGTTAAAAGTTCCGCTAGAAAAATTTGTTTTAAAAATGTCTATCAATTTCTTATAAAGTGATTTTTAGAAATCTCAAAAATCCTTCAATGAGGAATTTCAGATTTAATAATTTTCTGTAAATTATATAAGCAAATAAAATGTCAGTCAAGAGAATATTTATGACACTTTTCAGGTATTTACGGACGGGAGAACAGTGTGGAGGAATTGGAGAATAATTTTAACGAAATTGCGCCTATAAGCTTATTTTACGACGAGAGATATAACGTCACGAATAAGAATTTGCAAAATGAAATAAGCAGCTCCATTCGAAATTTTTATTTCGGCCATGACTCTATCAATTCCACGGAGGATTCCAGATTCAAAGTTGTCGACGTGAGTTCAAGGAGTTATATAATTTAAAACATTAATATCTAAATATAATTATATATTTTAATTTAACTTAATGTGGCAGCATTGCTTTTATGTACCTACGAAAAATTAATGTAACAAAATGAAGTTAATGTTTCAATGATGTGATTTTACAGATGTATAGTGACTCATGGTTTAACCACGGTACTTACGAAGCTGTGCAAGATTTTATTGTAAACCAAACTTCACCAGTCTTTTATTATTATTTCGCGTACAGAGGAAGTGCGTCCTTCACTTCGATATTTGGTGATCCCGTAAAAAATTATGGAGTATCGCACGCAGATGATTTGCAATATTTGTTCCCCGTGGGTGAACAATTGTTTCCGGACACGCCATTGTCTGAGAAAGATAAAGAAATGATCAGTCTCATGACTTATCTTTGGTATAATTTTGCAAATTCCGGGTAAGTAGTAATGTTTAAGTGATAGCGAATGTAAGAAAGTATAGTTAAATCCATAAAAAAATGTTGAAAATTTGCATCATAATAAGATTTAAGTATAATTAATAATAGAATGGTAAGCGTAAAATTAGATTAGCTATTTAATTATTGGATTAACTTTGATTCAACGATTTTTGTTAGACCGCATGTTTTACATTATTTGTATTTCCGCGACTAGACCGGTCCTCTCCTTTCGATAAAACAAAGCCACGAAATATTCTCTAGTAGTACATAAATAAATATTATTTCAGAAATCCTACGCCAAAAGTGACAAATATAGTTCCATTGAAATGGAAGCCCGTGAAAACAGACGACGCACTGGAATACCTGCGCATAGAAAGCTCAACGAAAATTGCTATGGATCATAATCTTCTGTGGCAAAGAATGACTTTTTGGGATTCCTTAACACGCCAGTTGAAATCCCATGGCAATACTTTTAGACATTTGAGGGATGAATTGTAATTTGTATGTCTGTAATTTGCGCATAAGTCAAAGGTAAAGATTGCGGTGTAGGTAACTGCGAGTATATTAAAATGCTGAAATTTTAAGAAATTGTTTTTTTATACATTTTATAGAGCGTATTTGATGTTAGTGGTTCTAAAAACTTTTTAGATTATACACATTATGTAATTTATAATATAATATATTATAATCAACATTGTAATATAAGTAAAAGCATAATATATATGAATCTATGTATTACGCAAAATGTAGTACCAAATAACACAAAAACGCTACAAGATTATGTGATTTGTAATAATTGTTTCGGTGTTTGAAGTAAGAAGTTTTTTATACAGTTCAGTTAAGAGTATATTTTTATCTTGCGGTTAGAAGTGGATTTAATAATAAAGATTACGGTAATATTATACAAGCTATGGAGTGACCTTCGAGTCAGAATTTCACCGATTTCTCTTTACCTTTCCACATTACGAAATTCTTCTACGTAATTTCGTATAGCAATCTTTATCGGTTATTTACTTTAATATGAAACATCACTAACTTGGCAAGACTTTCCAACATGATTTTACCGTTCGTTCTTTTTCCGCGCGTTTTTCAACGCATACGAGAAAAATTGGAATTTATTGATTAGGATGCAAAAAAGTCATAATTATATTAAAAACATTTGGTGAAACTTGATTTTACATTTCGCTTACGAATTAAACGATACATTTATTAAACTTTAACGAACGTGAAGGAATAATTATTAAATAAGACCCTGCGCACAATAGAGGAAATTGGAAATAGGAATATATTATGTATATTAAATATTAGAACAGATAAAAAAAGAACTCACTTCAAACTGTGAATTGACAGAAGAAATTTCGAGACGAAACGTAATTTAGACTATCCATTGCCAATGATAAAATTGTTGTTACGAACGGAACAAGACTCGAGAGTTTTAATGTGCAGTTAAAAGTATCGTCATGAATGAGGAAAAGAAGAACGAATTAATTGGGATGGAAGCGAGGATGTATGCGCCTTTGGAGTGGGACTCACCGGCGATATGCAAAATACAGGATCTCAAGGAAGCGCAGTACGAGGAAGCTCTACGTCTGATAAAAGTTCGGAAAAGCCTAGAGGGAACAGCGCGCCCATGTTGATTAGTTGAACGGCAATTAATTACAAGCCTTGATCTTGCGAAAACGCGTTAATGACGTTTATTTCGACTTTTCCTTGTTCCGTGTTTTCCTATTCCTCTCATTTGCAAAATGTTTTTCCCGATGAAATCCGGCTAGAAAAATCACGCACATCTCATTTATCGTCCGCGTGCTATCGTCACGCGATCGTAACGTGACCACTCAAGCTCGATCGGGGAAACTATTTCGGGGAACTCTCGTCAGATATCAAATGGATTTGTCATTTCATTCCAGCTCATCGGCTCATTTTCTAGCAATAATTGATCAAAATCATAGAATAATAGATTTCCAATCGTTTCCCACGAATGTTGTATACAAATCAAGGTTATCGACTTTTTCGTAGCATCATTTTTTCCGGGAGGAGCCGATGTGCAGAGCAGTCGCCTTGCTGGAAGATCAGACATCCGTCGGCGCGTACCTAAATCTTATTAGAATGTGGATGAAAGACACCATCAGTTTGGTCGCGCACAGTCTGGCATCGGGACGAGTCGTTGGAGTTGCCGTTACGCGAATCAACAGCAATTCGGACAAAAGCGACACGTATAATCGAGTACAAGTGCGTGCGCGATCTCGAGGGCTCGACGTAACGATAATAGCGAGCTATTGAGGCTTCCGACATGTGCTCGAATGCTGCCATTACATTATACAGAGATTTTCTTTTTATATATGCAAACGGGAAACCTGGACGCAGCATTCGGGCAGGTCGATCTTTATATTAAAACATCTCAATATATCTAGACATAATTGTAGTGAAAATAATATTTCCTAATATTAATAAATAACAATCTCGAGATCGTGCTTAATCTTTAAATTTTAACGAAAGATTTTTTTTTAAATTAATGTGTAAAACTACTAGAGCAAATCTTATACTCAAGACCATCTTGAATGTATCTAAAGTTGCTGTATGGAGCATTTTATTGGCTACGGAGTGTCTAAAGATGATCTTACGACGGTCTTGGATATAAGATCTGACTATGAATACCGGCCTAAGAGTCAAGACGATTTTACATAAGAAATAAAATCGAAATATGAGTACTGTCTTGAGATAAGTCCCAAGATACTCTATATAAATTATGCAACGCAAAGGAAGTGTTTGGTTGGTTCAGAATTTCGAGGGAGACGCCTTGGAGAAGATCATGGGCCTGATAAACGCTCTGATAAAACGGGCGAACGTGCACGGGACGCTCGGCTGCGACGCGTATCTCAGAGTTCACGTTCTCTGCGTCCATCCGTCCCATCAGCAGAGAGGCGTCGGCGCGGCCTTGCTGAGGGCCTGCGTCCAAGTCGCGTCCACGCTGGGCATGCCGGCCATCGGCGGCGTCTTCACGTCGGGCCCGAGCCAGTCGCTGGCCCTGAAACTGGGCCTCCGTCTCGTCGCGGAGATCCGCTACAGCCGCTGGATCGTCGACGACAGAGTCGTGTTCGACGATTCCGGCAAGGGGAATTACTCGGCCGCTTTAATGGGAACGCAAATACCTCGCGAGGAGTCGCGCGACGTGCTCGGAGACGGGAAGTAATGCTCGCGGCCGCCTACCGTGCGTTGATATGTTAATACCGCGTACTGGTATTGGAGCCAGCGGATCACGATAGTTGCGTTTCCAGCCATAAGTAATTCATTGCACGAGTTTCCTTGCGAAGATAAAATAGAACATTCAATCGTTCGCGCTTTGAAAGATACACTAATTTAAAAATGCATTGTTGTACCAATAAAACTGATACACATTTCCAAGGCCTCACTATATAATAGCACTATATGTTAATTTCAGGGTCGATCTACGATTTTCTGGCTTATGCTATGATTTTTCAAGTGCCCTTCTTATATTTCCCCAACCAGTAACCTTCGATGATCAAAAATAATTAAAAAAAAGTCCATAATAACAAAAAGTACATTTAAATCATTTCTATACTAAATTCAGGAGGTCCCTTATGCCC